>NC_048315.1:18073989-18318596 GCF_013100865.1 Trachemys scripta elegans
ATTTATTTGGGCATAAGCTTTCGTAAGTAAAAACCTCACTTCTTCGGCATCCGAAGAAGTGAGGTTTTTACTCACGAAAGCTTATGCCCAAATAAATCTGTTAGTCTTTAAGGTGCCACCAGACTCCTTGTTGTTTTAGTATCTAATGAGAAGGTTTTTGCTCTGTCTAGATATCTGCAAACCACCCGAGGCTGCTGTTTGATGGTAAATTTTGAGCTTCTGATAGTAGCCACGTGAGTCAAGTCACATTAAATTTTCAAGGGTAGCCACCAGTCCCATATCTGGTGAGCTGCCGTGACTGAGTGATCTTGCCTAAATATCTGAACGTGGTGAACCCAGACCTTGTTGTGGCTTTGCAATGAGATCCACCCGTGGGAAAACAGTCTTAGTTCAAATCCGAACCTTGACTCTGCAAATCTATTTTTGCGAATAGATCAGGAACCAAACCAATGAAGGTTATTAATTATTTTTCATTCCTGACATGCTCCTCAGGTACTGAAAATGTGCTGAAGGCCTGCTACACCCTGAGCGTCCCATATGTTGTCTATACAAGCTCCATTGCTGCCGTGGGACCCAACACTCAACAAGAACCCATGCTGAGGTGAGCCTAAGCGGATCCGTTGCATCTGTCTGGTTTGTCCGATGACTGAAAGAAGAGCTTTGGAGCTGAAGCCAGCTTGGGGATTTTTGCTTGGACACAAGGGAAAGGCATTTTTCCCTCCATGGTGATTCCCTTTTGTGCTGGTCCTTCCCTGCCACCATTCTCCTTGAGCAATTACAGCCTCAAATGTGGCCTAAATGCGAACGCTAGTGGATAAAACTCCAGGATAAAAAGTTTACCAAGTGGCATATGACCCAGCTGCATATGACCTACGTATCTGTCAGATTATCAGCCCTTCCCATTGGCCACTTATCCCTGGCCTCAAGGCCCCATTCCCCTAGATCCCCTGACCATACCTGAGTAGGTGCTAAGGGCTTGATTCTGCTTCCATAGAAATCAACAGTCATTTTGGATCAGGACCAAAGGGTAAAATGTTCAAATGTGCCGAAGTTACTTAAGAGCCTACGCCCCATTTTCAGCAGTGATCGGCACTTAGGTTCCTAAGTTCCACTGACTTTCAATGACACGGGCTAACAAGTTTCAAAAGTGCCCAAGTGACTTAGGAGCTCAAGTCCCATTCATTGACTTTCAGTAGGACTTAAGTGCTTTTGCAAATGTTACCCCAAATCTTGTCTAAGGGGGGTGGCCTAGTGGCATGTAACTGTGCCCCAAATGGAACAGAGCAACAGTCCATCTAGTCTGGTCTCCTGAATGCTTGAAACGTTATTTGCCTCAAAATAAACACACCATAAACACACAATCCAGGGTGAAAAAAAGATCCTAGCAGCCAGAGACCCTAATTAATTTAACTTAGTACCCTCTGGCTCATGTCCCATGCGGGTAGAGCAAATAGGAAATCCTTTTGAAAACATGGGCCCGATTCCCCTGTATCTGGTTGAAATCCAGAGTAAGTCAATGGATGCAAGGTGGTGTCAAGCGAGACAAGAACGAGGCCCATGGTCTGAAAATGCACCAGTTGCCTCTTAATGGAGCCCAGCTGGGAGGACTGGCAAACTGCACAATATGGCCATGGTCACCACACTGAAAATACATGCAATGCGGCTTCCCCCCACTCTGTGCTTCTCTCTTGCAGCTCATGCGCCAGATCTTCTTTCCTCTCCTCTGCCCCCCTCTCCCCATCATTCATTGTGTAATTATATTCAACTCACTTTTACATCCTGGTGAACTGACACAGACAAAGCCCGATTAGTCTCTGGACAGGGTGATGGGTGCTGGGATAATGCTAACACCTCAGCATCCGACAAGAATAGAAAATGCCTCTGTCAGTCTCAATCCCTCTGAGAGAGCTACCGCTGAGATACCTTTTGACAATGCCGCTCCAGTCTCATTAGTGTTCAGTTATCTGTGATCATTTTGAAAAGCAAGAGCATTACGCTGAGCTCTTTGTTACGGGCAAGCTTTAAAGGGTGGGGGGATGAGAACTCCCAACAGCGCACTGCAGTCCAAGAATCACATGCACGTTAGTTATCCTTGGTAGAGCAGTTTCTTTTAAAGAGAAAAAGATCTGAAGATACAGAAAGAAAGTAATTAAAACTAGAACTTCTAGATAAACCTCCTAATTGTCTTGGGCCTCCAGAGGCTCCTAAGGGTGGAATGAACCATGCCCCACACGTGTGTTTTCTAGTTTGTTTGTCCTATGCATCACCCACAGACAGGGAGTGGGGAGGACGGCCTTGTAATAAAAGCACAGGGCAGAAGGAGAGTTGAGTTTTTAATTCCCGACTCTTATTATTTATTTGAATTACTGCGGCATCTAGCGGTCCCCATTGAAATCGGGGGCCCATTGTGCTAGACACTGTACTACTACATAGACAAAGGGTGGGGAGAGAGGAAGTATTACCACTCCATTTTATAGGTGGAGATCCGAGGCACAAAAAGATCAAGTAACTTGCCCCAGGTCACACAGGGCATCTGTGGCAAAGCCGCAAACTGAACCCAGATCTCCTGCGGCCCAATCCAATGCCTTAAGCAGATCATCCTTCCTATTGCCAGAGATTTAGTGAGAGAACTTGTGGCAAGGCCTTAACCTCTTGGCCTCACTTTCCCCATCTGTGAATGGGGGACAATAATACTGTACCGCAGAGGGATGTGGTGACACTTCACTCATTATTAGGCGAATAGGAAGGATGATCTGCTTAAGGCATTGGATTGGGCCTATATAAGCATGAGCTCATGCTTTTTGTTCTGGGCATCCCTAATTCAGTCCCCACTGTTGTGGGCAAAATTGGTGGCTGCCACCCATGAATAGGGTGACCAGATGTCCCGATTTTATAAGGACAGTCTCAATATTTGGGGCTTTTTTTTATATGGCTCCTATTACCCCTCCACCCCCTGTCCCAATTTTTCACATTTGCTATCTGGTCACCTTACCCGTGAACTTCAATATCTGGTTAACCTCCACTGGCTCAGAGAATGTTCATGCCAGCAAACTCGTCTGCTAGACGATCCATGGAGGGTGGAATTCACTCCTGTGCACAAGGGCAGTGCAAGACTTAAGGCCTTTAGAGGACTCCAAGTCCCCTGGAGCCATGCATGGGTCTTCTGCAGGCACTCTGCCGGCAGGAGGGGGAAGGGGTGACTTTCACCCAGAGAGCAAAACACAAAAGGGAATTCGTTAAAAACATGCAGGAAGTTTCACTGACATTTTTTGCAGCATTTGCACACTGCTAAAGGGGACATAGACCAGCAGATAGGAAGATTGGAAGAACCAAAGCCTAGCTTCCTGGTAATTACAGGAAGTACAGTGTGTGTCCATATACACTTGATCCTAATGGATGATCCCTGCTTAGTGCTCCAGAGGAAAGCAGATTTTCCCTGCTCCCCCATCTCTCAAGATCTCTTCGCCCTGCTGAAATGCCTTCCAGATTCCACACTGAGCTAGAACCCACCTTGTTAGCATCTATGGTTTATTCACTAACCAAGCCAGGTAACTATGGACAAAATTCCAGGGTTCTGTCAAGAGGCAATCCTCTGGTATCTTGCTCTGTCCTCCCTTTCTGTAGCTGATTATTGCAGGTGTCTGTGTGGCTGATTATTCTATAGCTCTTCCATCCCCCCATGCTGTGGGCCTCCCCCTCCTTCACTCAGTAGTAAGTGAAGATCTACAGCTAGCCTGGGGCATGTGCTGCTCCTTTTAGAGCAGCGGCAAAGTGCTCCCCGCACTGCATCCATCTGGGCCTGCTCCTTGCAACTACAGAAAAGGTCCTTGTGATAGCCAGACAGCTGGAACATCTTTGCTTACCTCCTAAGAACAGGATTTGCCCATAATATAATTTGCCATGCGATCACCTAATACTGTATGCAGCCCTTTTACGTGTCTACTATGCTGGCAAATGCCTTATAATTAATAGTATTGGAAAATTAAACAGCAACTGCTCCTTCTAATTTATGCCAGGTAATGGGCCTGTCTCTCTTTTTTAGCTGTGAGTGCTTTTATTCTTTCTACCCTCTCTCTTCCTGGGCCACATTCAGCCATGTGTGGGTTGCTAGAAAAGCTGAGTCTATTGTTTTCAGAGGTGCCTACTTCTTTTGAAATATTATTTGCTTCAGTCATTGTATGTCATGTGGCAGTGAGTTACACAGGTTAATTAGACATAGGCAAACCCCACTAAACAAAAACGAGAACAAACCAGCAATAATACAGCCCAGTGAATACGTTTTGTAGTGTTGAAAACAGTTCATACTCTGGGCTGTTGAGACCTCAGACTCCCCCAGTATTGATCAGGGCCTCATTCTCCCAGACTCCCAAGACCAGGAGCGCCGCCAGCTTTTCTGCCACCCTAGGCAGCGGAAGGTCCCGCCCCGAAATGCCGCCCCCCACAGAGGCTGCAGAAGGTCCCGCCGCCGAAATACCGCCGCGGTCGCCGCCCCCCAAATTGTAGTGCCCTAAGCGACCGCCTAGGTCACCTAATGGGTTGCACCGGCCCTGCCCAAGACATGTAATTCGTAGCCAAAGGTGAGATGTTGCCTAGCAGCTTTGTGGCAGTCTCTTGTAGTACCCTGATCACTTACTGCTTCTTTTCATTTATCTCAGAGGAACAGAAGACACCAAGTACAGTGGGGAAGTGGAACTGCCTTATGGGAAGACTAAGGCCATGGCAGAAAAATTGGTACTTGAAGCCAATGGAAAAGAGGTACAAGAGTCAGACAGCAGCCTCAGTACCATAACATAGGATTTACGGAAGGCAAGAGCCCATGATTCTCTTCATACAATCCCGCCACTCAAAGCTGATCAACTACAAACAGCTGCAGTTTTGATTTCCCATAGAAAAGCCTTAAATTGATTTATGCTGGGTGTTCCCACAGCATCATAAAGCAGACCGTAACGCTCCAAGGCCCAGATTTGGCAAAGCACTTTAAGCACATGCTTAAATTCCATTGTAGTGAATGCCACTTATGAGTCTTAAAAACTTACACTTGGTCTGTGTTAAATTATGGCTGTGAAACATGGACATTCAAGCAATCAATTATAAAGAAACTACAATCCTTCGAATTATGGTGTGTTAGAAGAATTCTGAAAATATCATGGATAGACCACGTAACCAGTGAATGAGTATTCGAGAGACTTGAAACTCAGAAAATGCTAGTTAAAGATCTTATGAAAAGATAGATTTGATTTACAAGGTATATTTTAAGAGGTTTAGTGGGTAATGCACGTTTATGAGCACTGGAAGGGAAACTTGATGGCAGAAGAACACGAGACAGAAAAAGATCTTGGATAGACAATGTGGTACCCTGGATGGATCCACAGGACTATTTATTCACAAAGAAATAAGCAGAGGAGTGTATAGAATGGGCTACCAGGGTTGCAAACCTCCAGTAATGGAGATGCCTCATAGGAACAGAATATTACTTAAGCATGAGCTCAAGTGCTTTGCTGAATCAGGGCCCAAGAGACCACATTGACCTTAATATTCCATGTAAGTGGATATTCAAAAGTGCCTAAGTGAGATAGGAGTCTAAGTCCCAATTTCAAAAGGGATGTCCACACTGCATAGTACACCTGAGCTCTGACCCAGGTTCAAGCTCAAGTCCCTCTTCTGTCCACACAAATCAGGCTGACTCGGGTCAGCAAGTACTCAGGACCCAGGTTCTCAGACCCCACTAGGAGGGTTGGGTGAAAGCCAAAGTCCTGCTGTGACTGGGGTCCAAGCCCTGTCATTTTGCAGTCTGGATGCGGCTCAAGTCACAGGCCCAAGTCAGAAGGTCTTCCCAGTGCAGTATGGACGCACAGAATGGCTGAGAGGCCCAGGTGCAGCAATTGTAAATCCAGGTTTACAATGCATTGTGGATGCTCAAGCACAGGCTTGAAAACACTGAGACCACAAGCCCGAGTGCCACAGAACTGGGCTTAGTGTGTTGTGTAGACACAGCAACCTTTCAGAAGTGGTGCACCGAGTCTTCATTTATTCACTCTAATTTAAGGTTTCGTGTGCCAGTCATGCATTTTAACGTTTTTAGAAGGCCTCTTTCGATAAGTCTATAATACATAACTAAACTATTGTTGTATGTAAAGTAAATAAGGTTTTTTAAATGTTTAAGAAGCTTAATTTAAAATTAAATTAAAATGCAGAGCCCCCTAGACAGGTGGCCAGAACCCGGGCAGTGTGAGTGCCACTGAAAATCAGCTCGCGTGCCGCCTTTGGCACGTGTGCCATAGGTTGCCTACCCCTGGTGTGGACATTCCTTAGGCACTTAGGTTCCTAAGTCCAATTGACTTTTAAAGAGACTTGGGCATGTCAATGGGAGTTAGGCACCTGGGCACTTTTGAAAATCCCACTAGGATGCAACCTTAGGCACCTGAATATCTTTGAAAATCTGGCCCCAAGTGCCTAAATCATTTCTGAAAACAGGACTTCACAGTGTTTTTTCAAAAGTGCCTAAGCAGTTTAGTAGTCTGTTTATTTCCACATGACATGCTTTTTATTTAACAAACTCAAAAATACCATGGAAGATCTCATCCTCGAATCCATAGCCTGCTAACATTCTGTGTGACCTGAAGAACAACCCTGTGTAAGCATGAAAGCTTGTCTCTCTCACCAACAGAAGTTGGTCCAATAAAAGGTATTACCTCACCCACCTTGTCTGTCAAACATTTGGTTTTGATTTTACAGCTAAGCAATGGTGGCAAACTTGCAACATGCATCATCTGTCCAAATACAATTTATGGGGAGAAGTATCTGGTTCTAAAGCACTCGCATACCGTGGCCAAAGCCAAAGGAGGTGCATTGGACTACCTGGAACCCGAAGATACAGAACGTAATTGCACGTACGTAGGTGAGTATGTTGCTTTGATTCCTTTACAGGTTTTTACCAGATTATTTTTTAAAGGGTCAGTCTGCTTTTTGGCCATGAGACTATTATACACCCTGGATAATGTTCCGACAGCGAGCAAGGAGTGTAAAGAATGAACACAGAAATAATTTTAAAAATTCTAAATCGGGCGGGCTGGAAAAAAAATTAAGGGTTTTCTGGGGAAAAAATTAAAAAACAACTTTATTATTTTGTTCTAAGTTTTTGTATGGAATTTTACTCTTTTTTTAAACAAAATGAAAAATCCTTTAGAACACGGAAAAAACTTGCAATAGAAAAAAAAAGGGGGGGGGGAGGTGGTAGAAATGTATTTTTTCTTCCAGGGATGGGCGGGTGGGGAATATTCCAGGAAGGGAAAAAAGCAAAACCCCCAGAATTTGAAAACGTACTGGTTTTCAAAATAAAATTTTTCATCTCCTAGAAACAAAATTTCAAACCAAATGAAAATTTTTGTTTTGTTTGAAAAGTCTCGCCTCTTCTTTTTAAACCCTGTGTTAGATTGGGGGAAGGAGACACAAAGGCGGGAAGAGACCAACCAGTTCTATTTGTAAAGTTTGGAAAACGTTCCTTGTGGAAGGAAGAGAGCAACTGAATTTAATAGGGATTAAACCAACAGGATTCTATGGAAATTTAAGATGATTCTGTACAAAAACCTATAGAATTTAATATAGAAGAGATCCTTTTATCGGTATGTTGAACCGTACTGTAGCAGGGATAGAATTGTCCAGTAAATCTTCCAGATTTAAGAATAGAGTAATCTCCAAGGATGGAATTACAGGGGTTTGAAATCACTGTTAGAGGAGAGTCAGGCCAAATAAGTTAAGCGACTTGTCCAAAGACATGCAGCAGAGCCAGGAATAAAACCATTGAGTCCAATCTGTCTCTGACTATGAAATATTGCCCCTACATTTCCCAGGAACCAAAGTCACAATGGACACTTGTTGGCCATCTCAAAAGGGGAACTAGAGATTGAATGGACCTTGCAGAGGCGGCTCTAGCTTTTTGGCTGCCCCAAGCATGGCAGACAGGCTGCCTTCAGCGGCATGCCTGCGGGAGGTCCGCTGGTAACGCGGATTCGGCGTACCCGCCGCTGAATTGCTGCCGAATCCGCAGGACCGGCGGACCTCCCGCAGGCAAGTCGCCGAAGGCTGCCTGACTGCCGCCCTCGTAGGGACTGGCAGGGCACCCCTTGCGGCTTGCCGCCCCAGGCACGCGCTTGGAGCGCTGGTAGGGTGACCAGACAGCAAATGTGAAAAATCGGGATGGGAGTGGGAGGGGGGTAATAGGAGCCTATATAAAAAAAAAAAGACCCAAAAATCGGGACTGTCCCTATAAAATCAGGACATCTGGTCACCCTAAGCCCTGGTGCCTGGAGCCACCACTGGACCTTGGATATTTTGGGCAACAACCAGGTCCCTCCAGACAGGGCCGGCTCCAGGGTTTTGCTGATCCAAGCAGCAAAAAAAAAAAAAAAAAAAAAAAAAAAAAGCCGCGATCATGATCAGCTCTACCGCCGCCGCTTCAGTCTTCGGCGGCTGGTCCTTCGCTCTGAGAGGGAGTGAGGGACCCTCCGCCGAACAGCCGCCAAAGAGCCGGACGTGCCACCCCTCTCCATTGGCCGCCCCAAGCACCTGCTTGCTGGGCTGGTGCCTGGAGCCGGTCCTGCCTCCAGACTAAGGTTGGGTGACAAAGGTGAGGCAAGATGGAAAAAGATGCTCTGCCTACGAAACATGCAGAGGTGTAAGCTCTTGTAATACATGGACCAAGCTGGCTCCTCCTCCATTCCTACTCTCCCTTCTCCTTCTCCAGGGAATGTTGCATGGATGCATGTGCTTGCAGCCCGGAACTTGCAGCTGAAACCAGACGTACTTGCTGGGCAGGTGTATTATTCCTACGATGACACCCCAACGAGGAAGGGCTTCCTAGTGAGATATCAGCTGTTGTCAGGGATGGACCCCTCAATAAGGCTGGGCTCACGCATACCTTACTGGAAGGTATGGTTACAAATATACGTTTATAGGATAATCAGGATCCTTTTGTACCCCTTTTGGAAACCACAGCCCTTCCTAAACTTGCCTCTGCTGAATACAATAACCACCACCTTCTCCTATGAGACAGACAAAGCCTTCAGGCATTTCGGGTACACCCCCCTCTACAGCTGGGGAGAGAGTAAACGCCGAACTACAGAGTGGTTAAAGTCAGCTACAAAGAACTCGAGATCCCATCAGCACCACGGGAAGGAGACCTAGATGGCACTTTTAATACTAAGGAGCTTATCCCCTTCAGTGAATTCCATCTGAATTTGGTCATGTGCATAACTTTCCCACTGGGAACCAGGCAGAGACCCTCAACTCATTACACCTAGACTAACACAGAGCAATGACTTCCAGCTACTATTATGTATCACTTCTCCACTCCCCGAGAGCCATAAACTTAATATGCATTTTCCATTTGACAATATTTACTTGCAGCAGCAGACATACGAGGGGCCATGTCCCACAGCCTTTACTCACTTCAGTAGCCCCATTGGCTTCGTGGCATTTCATCGGAGCAAGGAATGCAGGGTCAGACCTCTGATTTGTGAGGCTGAATTGAATCTTTGTACAAAAATTATTTTTGGTAACCAATTTAATTCCACATCCTGAATAGGTTACATCCTTTTCCAACAGCAGGACTGGCACTTTTAAAGTGATCTCAAATAGCCATTTTTTAGTAAGTGGACTGTCTTTATTTCACTTATACACTCAAGAGGTCTTTAATGAATAATTCTTAGGGGGATGAGGAGAATTCAGGAAATCCCCTCTCAATTTTAGGGTTTTAGATATATATAGCTATAGGCTTTCATCACTATCCTTAGAAGCAGCTTTCACATCTACCTTTTTCCAAAATCCTTTCTGCCGCTCAGCTTGTACATTTTACCTCTAACCCCCCCCCAAAAAAAAACCCTAACATTGTAACAAACATAAAAGTTACCTTGCAATATCTCGAGGTGACAATTTGTCAGTCTAGTTACATTCTTATTTCTGTGGTTTGATAATTGATGTCAGAGTGTTGGATGCATTTTGCAACTTGAATAAAAATTATACTGGATCGGAGTCTCATTTGCACAGAGATTATTTTTCACGGCTCTGGCAGTACAAAACAACCTTAAAGTGGGAGCAAATGTAACGTAGTCCCACATGAAGTCCCTTTTCCACTGCCAGAATGGCGTAAAGGAGAATCAGGCCCTAAGGGCCTGACTTGCATTAAATGAAGCCCTTACATTCAGAGTTTGGAGAGGGAGGGGGTCATTTTAACCCATCTCACTGTGCTTGGCTATGCAGTACATATAGTAAAATAACATGCGGCACAGCTTGGAAAATTTTGCAATAACTAGGGCACAAATGGGGCAGGCAGTCATATGAAATTTAGAGTTGAAACTGAATCTCTGTTGTGCTTTATGTCAGCTTACCAAACCCTCACCATATTTTGTACATTTGCTGAGTCAACAGCAGAAAATTTTCCACCAATATTCAAGTACAAATTAATTTCTACTAGAATTGATCTGCTTCACAACACTTCCGTGAGCTGTGAACTTTCAAGCTTTACTTTAGTGCAAGCATTCATAGAAGGCTAATTTTAATTTCAAGTGCTCAAATATTCACAAAACACAAATTTTGTTGGTGCAGTATATTTGATCAGACGAGTGGCTAGTGGTCAGTTACATTAATCATCCAGTCAGGAAACAGAAGCAAGACCACGTGACTGACTTAAATCAAGTTAGCAGGAATTTCCTCAATCACCTCTTTGCAAAATGATCTGCCTAAGCAGAATTGTTTGCTAAAGAAATATGTAAAGAATTTCACACAACAAATAGGTCTGGAGAAATTTGCAATCTGTTCACACAATATGCAAAGGTGAAATTCATTGAATAAATTATCAGTTGCAGATTTTTTCCCACTCAGCTCTGCTGTGTCTATAGCGTCTTTCATTTCATTATGTTACCCTTTTTACAGATATTGGGGTTTTTAACTCAGCAGCAGATGGCAGCTTGCTAGGATTTTCACAAAGGAAAAAATATACATTGTCGGAACATCTCCAGGTTCTAGCAAATATTGTCCAGCAGTGGTTTTTAAAGCTTTGGAAATGCTTAGTATTCTGTTGCCACAGGATGGAGCTACAAGTCCAGTTGTAGGGCACTTTTCCTTCTGATTTAAATGTGTGGTAACAACTTTTGCTTTAACTGGCTTCTAAAGGCACTGAAGTCTTCCCTTGCTGGTCAGGCGAACTGGTTTATTCTCCATCTAGGTTTTTAAGAGTCTTCAGTCCCTGGGATTCTGAATTTTTTTTTTTTTAATCAGTAAATTAACTAAAGTGTTTCTATAGGCTGCCTGGATGAAGCAACCTTCTCATTGACTTGTACTGATTTACTCAAAGCCACCTAAAGAGAGATTTTCAAACCCAAATTCCTCTAAGAGAGTGGGAATTGGGTGTTCAAATCCCATTGGCAGCTTTGAAGATCTCAGCCTGGGTGCATATGCTAATGATTTCCAATATGCCAAGCAGCCCTTGATACAGCTCACTGTGGGATTTTGTGAAGATACTAGTTGGGGGAAATGAGGTTGCTTTTGTCAGGCCGCATTCTCTTATCACAGAGCATGACTGATGCTGGACAATTGCTTATCTGCTCTCTGATTTCCCTTGTGCAAAGATCCACTTGGTGATTTTCTGGCTCTCCTCCTGCTCAACATGCATGCAAGGCCACTGGGGAGATAGTGAGAGGATCTGGGCTGCCATCAGCATGCAGATGATACGCAGCACCATGGACCAGGTTTTCAAAGGTATTTAGGTGCCTAAAGATGCAGATGGGGGCTGAGCAGGATTTTCTAAAGTTCCTCAACAGGGTAGACGCCCAACTCCAGAAGAGTCACTGATTCAGAGTGATCCAGATCGCCTGATAAACTGATATCAAACAAACAATGTATGTTCCTGTATGGCTAAATGTAAATGTACACATCTAGGAACAAAGAATGTAGGCCATACTTACGTGATGGTGGGGGGGGCTCTCTATCCTAGGAAGCAGTGACTGGAAATGATTTTGGGATCATGATGGATAATCAGCTGAACACAAGCTCCCAATGCGATGCTGAGGCCAAAAGAGAGAATGTGATCCGAGGATGCATAAACAGGGGAATCTCGAGTAGGAGCAGAGAAGTTATTTTACTCTGTATTTGGCAGTGGTGCGACCATTGTTGGAATCCGGTGTTCAGCTCTGGTGCCCACAATTCAAGAAGGATGAACTGAAGAGGGTTCAGAGAAGAGCCCTGAGAATGATTAAAGGATTAGCAAACCTGCCTAATAGCGACAGACTCAAAGATCTCCCTCTGTTTAGCTTAACAAAGAGAAGGAGAAGTGGTGACTTGATTACAGTCGGTCTCTACATGGGGAACAATTATTTAATAATGGGCTCTTCTAACAAAGAAAGCTATAACATGATCCAATGGCTGGAAGTTGAAGCTAGACAGATTCAGAGCAGAAATAAGGCGTACGTTTTTGACTGTGAGAGAATTAACCATTGGAGCAGCTCATGGTGGTCTCTCCATCACTGACCATTTTAAAACTGAGGTTGAATGTTTCCTCTAAAAGATCTGCTCTAGGCATTATTTTGGGCAAGTTCTCTAGCCTGTTGTACAGGAAGTCAGACTAGATGACCACAATGGTCCCTCCTGGCCTTGGAATCTATGCCGTTTCCATCCCCTCCTTGTACCTTGCCAGCTTTGACAAAAGGGAGGAGAGGATTCCCTTTCGCTGATCAGGATATGGGAAAAAAGCACTCAGCAACGTCTCATTGCTGTTTTCCAAAGGGATGAGTTAGCTTCCTTTGGCCGTGCTGCAAGCGATTTGCATTTTGGCTCCTCTGAGTCAATGCTACTGCAGATTTCCTGTTAGATATTTGATTTATCAGATTATAACTTGTTTTCTCTTGGCAATCCTTTAATTCCTTCCCTGCATTGGGCTTCATTCTCTTCTCCTTCCAGGGTCCCAACCCTATTATGTAACACACATTAAAAAAATGTCTGTTTCTCCTTCTGGAGAAGAGCCTTTGTGTGTAATTATTCATCCAAAAGATTCAGCAGGTATAACTGCCTCCCCTGGGGGCTCCATTGTATAATTGGATTTCATCCATACAAATTAAATCCGATCTTTACCCCTTAGTTAAGCCAAGCAGTAAGTATTTAATGCTAATATCCCTGACAACTACTGCAGAAAGAAAAGAAGAAGAAATATAGAAAGGAATACAAAGTGTTCTCCGCCAGAGAAATAAACGGCACAGGGAGAGCTGCCATCTTTTTGCCATGGCAGCTGTCAAAGCTACCACTACAAGCCCTGTTTGAGGAGTTAATTTATCTCCGGCCTTGATGTCCCATTCATCTCATCCCCTCTCTCCCCCATACTGCCACTTACACACTGAATACACTTCCCCGAACTACATGCCTACCCTCATTCAAGTTCCCATGCAAGACAATCATCTTCAGCGATGCCTTTGAGAAGTGATCTAAACACATTAGTTATTCCCTCTTCTGGGTTTCCCAGTGCATTCTGTCTTTACTAGGTGGGCCTTTTTAGACTGGAAGCCCTTTGGGCAGTGACCATCTCCCTTTGCGTCCTGTACATCAATCCAATTGTTACTGCATAATAATTAATAGCTCATCACCATGTGACTGGCGTTAAACTGGCGAAGTCTGGAACAGTCTCATATTGACAGGTTTTAAGCCAGGATATACAGGAAAAGAATGGCATGAATCTGGTCCCCAGCCACACACAGATACCGGAGAGATGCTTTATATACCTGGCTACACTACTCTTCTCAGCCACATCCATCATCTATTTGACACTTTGCTTCACAAAAGGATTCACCGTCACCACAAAATTATTGAGAAGGATGATGCCTCCTCGTTTTCCAGTAGTTTTTGTATTTCTCCCTACTCCCCCGGGAATTCAGGAGTGAGAGTCTCATTGATTTTCAATGGGACATGTGCCCCTCAATCCTTCAGATGCTTTTGAAAGCCTCCCCTTAAAGCAGAGTGATATCCAAGATGCAAATCTGAATCCCGATGCAGACTTCAAAGTCTCCGTGTGTTCAGAGCTGGAGCAATGGTTTATTCCATTATAGAGATAACCTAGAGCCACAACGCTGTCATTTGGTGAGCACTTCAGTGGTTCCATTGCACTCAATATGAACACTGTGCTCATAAATGTGACAAAGGTTTGCACCCTAGTCTAACTCGAAAGCATTTCACAAAGACAATAACTGGAGGGAAAGCACTTCCATATTAAATATATATCTTAAAAGAATACAAGAAAGAGATGTAGGAAGAGACACAATAGTATAGCAGTGGCTATTTATATGGGGGAAATGCACCGAAATACCCATGCTCTGGAAGACAGTCATCGGAAGTTTTATATTGATTTCCTGCTGTTTAGCAATTAATTGCCATTAAGCAATTGAACGTGGAAGGCTTCACTATAATTCACAAGTTTTATGTATTATATAAATACAATTGCACATAGGTTTGGGTGATTTTTCATTTAATTGAATTCCAAGGAGATTCATCTCCTATGTTATTAATATATCTTAAATGGCCTATAACATGCAATTGATACTTAATTAACCTGCAGTATCCGCTTTGTAAAATGTAAATTAAATGCTTTATTTTTTCCAGGCATATAATGTTAAATAAAATGTAACACTTTATTCTACCAGCAGAGCCACAATAAAAGATTCCAAACTACAAAATGACTTAAGTGCGAAACGGATTTGACCAAAAATTAAGGGTGTGATTTTTCCAAAAGTGCTGAACACTGACACCACTCTGCTCCCCATAGAAGTCCAGGCCACTTTTCCCCTTGACTTTAATATGAGCAGCGCTAGACCAATTCAGAAGACCTTTAAATATCCCACTCTAAATAGCCACTGTGTAAGGGACGTATGAACAACCTAGTTCCTCCTTGTCCAACCCAAACAGGCTGGCCCGGGTCTTAATCAGGTTTTAATCTTTATTAATGTGAACATTTCCTCTCTGGCCTACTCATTGCTCCCTAGTCCATAATTCACCTGTAAAATCATCTACCAACCCTTCATTCATCTTACGCACACTTCCCTGGCTCCCTGATGCTTCCCAGGTCTAATTCAATCTCCTTGCTCTCCTCTTCAGGTCAGTCCATCGCTTAGATCCTTCCTGATCTTCTCTCCTTTTACTCCCCACCATGCTCTATTCACTTAACCAAAGCAGTTCATCGGAATGGCTCCTTCATGTCCCTTTCCCACACCGACCTCTGCATGTTCATTCCTGCTATGCCACGTGCCAGGAACACCCCTCCTTTTCCCTATTTGCTCCCACATGTCTCTCTTCAAATGCCATCTGAAAGCTCCTTTTTGACAAGGAAGTTCATAGACTATAAATTACTGACATTTATATAGATTATAAATACAACACAGCCCCCCACCTTCTGTATGTAACTGTCAAGGTGATAAATTCAATGGGAATGAAGCCAACTCGCCACCTGGCAGGGTCAAGTCCACAAAGAACAGATTTTAAAACACGCAAGCAACTAACAGAGGGTGCAGGGTCCTATTCCCACTGATGCCACCAATGGAAATTTTCCATTGACTTGCACGGAGGCAGGATTGGACCCTGAAAGAGAAGACATACCTAGTATTCAGCAGCCACTTGTACAGACTGATTCAAGGGTTAGGGACGCTCAACAACACTGGGGCCCTGCCCTGTAGCCATGATGCTTACGAGATCTGCCTTGCTCAGAATATAAGCTGCCAATAACCAGCCCAACCCATCACTGAGCATGTGCATATAACTCACACACTGTTGCATTTTCAGATTATTAATACAATTTACATAGTAAAGTACATTTGCACTGGCCGGCACAAACATGGAGCACCATCCATTGCCTGCCTTCAAGAGTGAAAGGTTTCCAAAGCACCTCAAGGCAGGTAGGTGCCTCATTCGCATTGAATTACAATGGGATTTGGGAGTCTCACTCCTTTGAAAACCCCAGCCACCCAACCTAAGAGAGACAGAGCACACACAGAAGGGGACACTGGATATAATCAGCAGGTAAGGGAGGAAGTGTCGATCTTTGACCATGAGGAGGAGGGTTTAAAGAGGAATTTGAAGGAGGAGAAAAGCACAGAGGGAGGTGCTCCAGACTCTGGGAGTAGCATAATAGAAGGCTGGAAGCTAAAAGCAAAAGAGGAATAAAGGGATCTGTAAGGAAAGAGCATAGGGAGGAGGAGAAAAGTACTTGTGCGCGAGGAAGAGGCGAACAGCTACAAGACATACCGGAAGCCGGTGAAAGGACTCCGAGAAGGGGTGAAGCAGCGGGAGGGATGGGAGGGGAAGAGACCCATCTGTAGGATTTTTGCCAGGCTGGAGGAGAGAGTGGCAAAGCAGAAAAGCCAGGCAGGAGGAAATTACTGTAATCAGGGTAAGAGAGAGACACCTGGTAGCCCCAGTATAGTAAGCCAAGGATAGATTTTAGTGATATTAACAAAAGTGACAGAACTTAGCGAGAGACTGGGTGTAGGGAAGATAGATGGAGTAAAAGAAAAAAAATGGGGAGACAATATATAAGGTACCCTCCTTTAGAAGAGACCATTCATTGCCATGTTACACACTGATGCTTCAGGTAAGCTAGTTCACTAGACGCAAAGTCTAAACCCAGCAAAGAAATGGGAGCTGCTAAGAAGGGACAACCAGACACGCAAGTTGATCTCTCTCTCTCTCTCCTAGCTGGTTACAGCCATTTGACAGCACTGAACTGGAGGGAGTTTGTAGGGATTGTGAGTTGAGCCGCTCAAGTCATCATGACAATTCCCCATGGACAGAAAATACAGGAAACTTCTATCAGTTCAAGGGAGAGAAGGCTTGGAAGAGAGATAGGTGTGTTTGGGCTTAAAGTTAAACCGATGCAACTGTGTGTGTGGACGCTTATAATAACTTTAAAACTGATTTACAGCATTTTAGCTTGACCCTGTTAATGGATGCAACCAGGCATGCAGACCAAGCTGTTCCTGTGCTGGGAGATACTAACGAAGACAAGTAACTACTGCATGCTGATTCTCAGATAGATGAAAGTTGCATAAGTGCTGCTCTGAAGAGCAAAGCAGCGGAGGGGCTGCGGCTAATTTTAATAGCTGCTATCACAAAGTCAAGTCAACAACTTGCATCCAAAAGATAACCAGAAGAAAGAGATTCAGTATCCTGGGTGAGGCTGGATGCAAACCAATAGCAGTAATGCTACTATTAGAACAGTAAGCAGGTTAGTGACTCTAAAACTACTGTCTCAGCCAAGGCACTTGCAAAATACATGAAAACATGGCTAAGTCAGTGCAAGCCCAAGTTACCAGCCCAATTCATAACTTTTTATAATCGGCTTGTAAACTCACCATTCTCCTTAATCACATGCAAGCCACAAATTCATGTTAATAAGATGTACAAGTTTCTTAGCATCCATGTCATTTTGGGCAGCGCTGGGGTACAAAGCGGGTAATACGGAAGGCTGGAATTTAGACTGTGCCCTATTCTGGTCTCTGCCACTGAAATCACTGTGAGACTTGGGAAAGTCACCTGGCCTTTCTTTGCCTCCGTTGCTCCATCTGTAAAATTAGGATAATGACTTTTACACGCACAGCAGCAATGTTATGAGGGCTTAACTCATAATGTTTAACTGCTCTAAGCCACTCAGCAGAGCTGTGCTATTGAAGCACACAGCATCATTTCAATTTTCTCAGAGCCTCCATGAATTATGATTTTAACTAAGTTTTTATTAGCTTCTTTCTACCACAAAATGTCGCACTTGAGATATGCAGAAAACGGTGGGGGCAGGGGGATGGTCAATCACCCTAAAGCCAAACTTCTCCTGATGCCAGTTACATTGAAACTTAAAATACTCCCCTCCATTTTGGAACAATGTCACATAACCTCATTTCCTCAGCTTAAGAAAAAGCCTTGAATTTTATGTGTTGCACTAAAACGTGTCACCCTAGTTAGGTTTATAAACAGCGCTAAATCAAAGCGGGCCTCAGTTCGTAGATTACGTGAGCCATGTCAACACGCTAGGAAATGATGCAATAGAGGAAAAGAAACTGACAGTCTCCTTAGTCTGACAGTTGTGGCAGTAGGAGAGAAAAACCTGCTGGTTCAGTCACTTTTCTTTCAGTAGAGACTGTCAAGCAATTCCTTATTGTTTTGGTTTTTTTCCCTCAGGGGTGAAGTTACCTTCCTTATGTCTCAAACCCTGGACTCTCCTGGTGTACTGGCAGGTTTTCACATGGCAATGCATAGACCTGACCGCAGGGTTACAAGACCAGCCAAACGGAGAATTTTTAATATATACTGGGCCAAATCATCAGCTGGTTTAAAACAGGATAGCTCATTGACATCAGTGGCTGCATTGATTTACTCCAGGAGAAGTCTGGCCTCTGTATTTTAACTTTTCATTGTTTCTCCTGCTCTTAGAATCATTAAAATACGATTTTAAATTTTCTTCCCAGTTTTGTCCTTTCGATCGGTGTTTGCCACGTGGAAGACAACCTACCCATCTCTCTTACCCTTGTCACCTCAACATCTGGCTGGCTTTATAGAGGCACCTTACCCCTGGGTAACGGAACCTGGTAAGTTGCAGCCCTGTCATCGATTGAGGGAGGTTGTACTGTGCTCCATGTTCAGAGAAACAGTACAACCTCCGAAGTGCAATGCAGAGAAAGTCAGGCAGCTTCCCAGAGTTCAACCAGCACAGAAAGGAGGCTGCATTCCTTAAACCTGGGGCACAGAGAGCAGCAGAACGGAGGTCAGCTTTGCAGGGCAACCATCTTGCAAAGGGCCTCCCTAGTTAGACAACAATACTTTAAATCTGGGCAGCATCCTCTGAACCTGGGAGAGAGCCAACCAGGAGTTTGGATTAATAAATACACGAGTTTATCCAGGGCTTCTGGGTGTCCTTGAGACCTTCCAAGAATCAGGATTACCTGCCTATATATGGAGGCCACCATAAAGAAGAGACCATTTACCCTGTATTGGTATCTGGAACACTGCAGTGCTAGTCAAGGCACAGACAAATCAGTAATGGTGGAAAGGAAATTTTCCATTTCTTTTGAAATTTTCAAATGTCTCAATTTTCAAGGAAAATGAAACAAGTTTTCATATTTTCTTTGGGGGGGGAAAAAAAACAAAAACAGAAAATGTCCACACACAAAAAAAAAAAGATGCACCTGTTTTGTTTCTTCCATACGTTTTCATGGAAAAACACTTATTTTCTCACCAGCTCTAATTATTAGTTATGCCTTCGCTCCTAGAGGCAGTAGCTGAGACCCGGTGCCCCATTGGATGAGAACGTACAAACACACCATAAGAGACCATCCCTGCCCCCAAATAATTTCAGGTGAAATCCTACCTAGGAGCCAGGATTTCACCCCTATAATCTAAACAGCCAAGGAATTGAGTCACAGAGAGAAAGTGACTTGTTCATGATCACGCAGCAGAGTTGAGAACTGGTTTGAGTCCCAATCCATTGGTCTAACCATTAGGCCATCCTTCCTCTCAAGACATGCATATGGCAAGCTTTTCAGGGAAACCACTGTAGATGTGCCATCCGGGAGGACGATGGACAAACCGTTGCCTATGAAGAAACTATAAAATATAATAAATTCTAAACTATGCCAATAGCAACTGTTGTACTATGAATGCAGTAATATTTATGCATGCATTTATGTGTTATGCGTGTCGGCACCTGTTAGTATTTATGTAATACATAAGTCGGCAAATCTGTATAGGTTTATGATTTGCAACAGATCAACCTTAATATTGTTATCACACATGTTCAAGCAAATTGCTACTCTTATTTTTGGCTTCTCCGTGTACAAAATGTGCAGCGCTCCACAGTATTTTATGCCTATGTTGCAAATAATGGCTTTTTCGGTGCAAGTAGTAACAAGGTCAAGAGATCGGGGGCAGCAGAGGTAAAAGAAGAGACAAAAGGAGAATGCGAAGGAACTAAAGGAGTTTGATGTCCAGAACAGGGAACTGGAGAAGGAGGAGATGGGGTGATGACAAAGACTGACATGTCAAAAACCAGAGATGGAAAACGAGCCAAGTGAAAACCTCCCTCAAGCCAGAAGGGAGAGAAGAAATACAGCCCTCAGCAACGGTCCAGCAGATAGAAGGGGAAAATCATTTGGAAACCAAGAAATGGTCAGTCAGGGCCAAGGTTTCTGTTGAAAATGTGCTGTGGAGAATTAAATTACAATATAGCCAATTGGACTGACTTCACTTCATCGGGCTCCCTCCTGGCACTGTCCTCATTTGAAGCCCTACCCTTTGAACCTATGTCCACGCTTTCCTTCCCCCTCACTCCTCCTCCCCCCCCAGCACTGAAAACAGTGGCTGGAGCTAAGGAGGTAAAAATATGTAATTAAGAGCGTTGCCACTTGTTAAAGCTGGAGACGGTCTGGGGAAGAGAAAGGGTTTGCGGCTAAAGTGTGGGACCCAACCAATTGTTCCCAATGATTAGAGCCTGTGATCTCAGTACCACCCATGTGAAATTAGCCGGGCGGCAAGTTAGTTATTGCAAAAGGAATCTCGGCACCACACCTCTCCCTCCTGCGAGTAGATATGGGAGGCCGCTGTTTGCAGGGCAATCTCTGTCGCGGCTGGCTAAGAGGATGCAAGGAGGTTTCTATGTGTTTGTGCCTGATCTAGCTACTCTGTGTAGCCACCCGTCACTGGGAGACTGGAGCACCTTGTAAATACCAAGCAGATGTTAAAGTAGAGCAAGAATGGGAGGCCATAGGAGCAGCCGTTGCAGGGGATGAAAGGGACATTTACTATCCCTGTTGACGTTCCTTCAGTGCAGTCTCTGAAATATGAAGGGATGCAAAGTGGGTCCCCTCCGGCCAAGCTGACCTGATCACAGCTCCTCCTAGCTTAGCCACAGGAAGACCGTTTGCTAGGACGACAACCTACCAGCATCACAACGGTCTAGGTTTCAAACCTCAGCGGCTGTAAAGGGCAGAACACAAATTCTAGCTGCTCGAGGCAAGACTCCACCATCTGATAAAGGCAGTGTTGGTGCCCGACATCTTTCTAGCAGACACAGCAACCTCATGCAGAGCTCTCAAGGTTCAGAGGCTGCCCCTGATTACGACGACAAGCCATAAGGCCCACTGAAATTCCCCAAAATGTAGGGACAACATACAGTGATAGCATATCAACACGTGTGCGCGCACACATGTCCATCCCATTAGGCAGGATTCACAGAAAGCAGAGAGCTACGGGATTTAAAATTGGATAATTTTTCCTCTCAATCCACCAAAGATCAATATATCGGAATACGACACACTAATGTAAGAGCATCCATCTTTGACTCAGGCTATAAAGGAGTTGGGATGTTTGACATTGGTATTAATATGCTGGCTGTTAGCAGGCCATCAAACATAGGACCCCTTTGAATAATAATAGTAAGGGAGATATTTTAAAATGCAGTTCATAGGACTAATAAATTGCCATTCTGATAAAGTCAGAATTTCCAGCATGAGCCAATCCCTCCATGGCCACAGGTGCAGATGGCCGCTGCAGCTCAGACACGCTGAAGTTGATCACATTTTCCATGTAAAAGAGCACAGTAATTACAACTGATGGAGGGAACTGGCGCCAAAACTCTGAGTCTTGGTAGGAAAAACAACCTGATTCAAAATCAAACGGGGGTAGCTGCTGCAGATGATTTAAGGTCCTAATCTAATAACATTTAGCAGTAGTATACTCTGCTCCTCCAACAGCGATTGGGTACCAGCGTGGCAGGAGACTGGTAAAACTCCTGGAAATAGGGTACACTATTACTATGCTGGAAATAGTATACAGTGGTATTCAGCTTGATACTTTATTAGGATCACTATTGTTAGCATGTGTGAAACACTTTGTGCACATTCCATTTTGGATAGCAAGGCTCGGGGAATTTTATTGTGTCTCCACGATGATGGGGGACAGAGGTTGTGATTTAATTAAGCTTTAAGGACTGGAGTCCGTCTGTACTGGGATAGTAGTTGTAAATCTCTGCCCTGATTAGAGATAAGGCGTGCTTTCGAGATAGAAACTGCACTGCTTATAACATGTCTCTCTCTCTTTAAACAGAGGTGTAGTGAAGAGGAAGTCAAGTCCCTATCCCTTTTAAGGATTGAAAGAATAGGTAAAGCGATGATACGCAAGGGTCAGATTTTCAAAAGAGCTCAGTATTTGGGTACTGAGCACCTTGGAGTCTTTGGCTGGTTTTTTGGTGTCTGTCTGGGAGCTGGGTTTTTTGGAAAATGTGGTCCATGGAAGCCTCATGCCAACTATTTTGCCTTGTCTGGATACTCACTAAGTCATGAGCCAAGGATCATTTGCTGTGTTCTCTGACCCTATGCAGGTTTGTTGGAGCAGGGCACATGGAGTAAGTTGTGGCTGACCAGGGATGTGTGCGATAAACCGACCTCTAGGATCAAACTGGAGTTCAACCAATTCAACAGAGGCTGTTTTCATTTTGCTTTTAAGAAGAGAGGCTGAGGTCTTTAGCTCGGGAGGGTAGGGGGTGTCATGCAAAAGCCATCTCTGTGGATCCTCCCACGGCCACCTACACTGGTTTTTAAAGCTGCGTTGTGTTGGTGGTGCAATCTTAACATAGGAGAGAACCTGGGCCAAAACTCTCTTCCTCCGAGCCACTATGTCTGTCTAATTCCAGCTGGCAGTGGTTGAGTACATTATTACCTTCTGTAATTCCCTAAGTTATTTAGGACTGTCTCCTTATTATCTTGATATCTTGGCTCCCATCATAATTACAGCCCCAGTTTTACAAGGGGAAATTATTTTTTCTTGTCTTATTTCCAGGGTTCTGTTCTTGCATCAGAGCTGAACTAGTTTTTTGTGTGTTCCTGAGAGACGTCTGCATGCGCCTTCTGCAATTCCCCCAGCTCGTGGGAATGGTCTAGGGCAGGACTTCAAGGAAACAAAGGACAAATGCTATGAAAACTATGGGAAAGAGCTATTTTTAAAGGGACAGCTTTCCACCGTATTTATATGCATGGCACAAAAACATAAGTGCCTTACAGTGTATGGTCCTTTACACGATGATTCCTTGAAAACCTACCTTTTACCTGAACAAACCCTTTAGCCAGCTGAGCAACACCCCTTTAGTGGACACTAACCGTGGGGCAGGAGGCAACAAATAAGGGATGTCCCTTAAAATGCAGGTTGGGTGGCTACTCTAGCACAGTGTCACTGTGATTTTGTATTCTGGCTTAGAGTTATCTCCCAGGTTTAGAGGAGACGTTTCCCTGCATTCAGTGCTCTCTTTGTGCTTCAGAAATGAAGCCTTGTGCCTGGAGGATTCTTTGCAAAACCTTCAACATTAACTTCTAAAATCCGCCATCACTCTCGTACATTTCATCTTGCACATCTCTCTTCTAGACCAGAATTAGTTGGGGGAAAAGTGGTTTCCTTGAGGTCAGTGTTCCATGGTTGCATCAGAATTGAGGCCTAGTCCTCATTCTAGTTCCAACAAACCCATGCAAGCAGCACGAACTATCGGACTTACACCTTAGCTCATATCAATATCTCATCGCGCACAAGCCCTGTCAGTTCAGTTGATTGCCTTTGAGAACGTCTGAACTTGCAAATCCGTGCACAGCAGGTGAGTCTCTCACGTACTCGCAAATCCCTTTTGAACTGAGCTTGGAAAAGTTTGCACTGCTCGACAACAAACCTCTAAAAAAATACACAATTCAGGCAAGCGTTCTTGCCTTTGTTTCACCACCTCTCACTCATGAGTGTCTTTATGCTGTGGTAGACTGGCTCAAAGTAGGAGCTGCTAGCATTGCAAATAGCCCCATGATGCAAACTGTTCTTTGTGTATCTGGCCTGCACCAATTCTACCTATGAAACCAGCATTGAAGTTTTTAGTTTTAGGTGAAAAACATTGAGCTCACAGTAAAATATTAAGCTCTTGTAACAGACAGTGGAAAAAGGAGTGACTGACTATGGAACACACTTTTCAAAGCAACGTTCCCCAGAATCATCCCACACCAAGAATATGATACTTTGAGTCCATTGCTCCTTAACTCTATCTGTCAGGATATACAGCGTTATGTGATGAACATACTATAGGCAACATTCCTTTATCTGCATGAGGATGACGAATAGGATGGCCGAACAGGTCTTTGCCAGAGCTACAGAAATTAGATATATGAATACTACTACTACTAATCGTACATAGCACTTTTCATCCATCGATCTGAAAGCACTTTGCAAATGAAGGTCAGTGTAATGATCCTCATTTTACATATGGGGAAACTGAGGCAGAGGCGGATGAAGAGACTTGCCTTCAGTTTGAGTTTGGAGTAAAGATTCAGGCTGGTTCTTATTTAATCAGAGACCCTTTCCCCAATCTTAAGTTTCAGTCAATGCTCTGGGTGTCAGTGGCACAAGCTCTGTTCTGAATGCACTACGTTTGCACTCTGGGGAAGCAACTGCTCATGCCCTCACCTTGGGAGTGAGTTTGTTCTTGGCAAATTCACAGCATAATGCCGCTTAATGGTAACAAAAATAATAATTATTTTTATTACAGTCGTGGCTAGAGGCCTTACAGAGATTGGCATCCCATCGCGCTGAGTGCTGTACAAATACACAATGAGACAGCCCCCGCCCTGAAGAGCTACAGTCTAGGTATACAAGACAAACAAAGGGTGGGGAGCAGGTTTGGAGAGGCGAAATAACTGGCGCAATGGCACAAGGCTGAAGAGTTGGGAATAGATCATTAGACTCACAGTTCCGTATCCTGTCCCCTAGGCCACACTGGCCCCCCACAAAATGCAACACGTCCTAGAAAAGTGTTAGGAGTTCACAATCAGAGTCTTTTCTGGTACTTCCTCGGAAGTATGATTTTGGCCACTGCCAAGGACACAATATCGGACTTGCTGGACAAATAGAAACATAGAAATGTAGGGCTGAAGGGACTTCGTTCCTGTGTGTAAAAGACCCGGAGATGGGAGGGTCAGAATCTGTCAGGTAAATCACCCATTCGTTCCAGAACCATACAAGAAAATACAATTAGAGATTAGTCTACTGAGTGCATAACTGGTGATATATCATCTACAAATCATTTTAAAAGCATGTACTGACCTAAGCTCCTTAATTCCTTGAGTTGTTGATTCCAATTATCAAGCAGCCATGTAGCAAAAGGCTTTTTATCCCATAAGATTTCTTACGTTTGGATACAATAAAAGTCAATTTATTCTGCAATCACAAGGACATGGACAGTTAATAGGTTGCACCATTTCTCTCTCCCCTCAAATGCTTCAGAGTGGATCCGTTAACATGTTTACATACTAGACTTAAACAATAGCAGTGCTTCTTCTTC
This sequence comes from Trachemys scripta elegans, assembly GCF_013100865.1. Classification (NCBI taxonomy): domain Eukaryota; kingdom Metazoa; phylum Chordata; order Testudines; family Emydidae; genus Trachemys; species Trachemys scripta. The sequence goes on from NC_048315.1 coordinate 18,099,365, forward strand.
TCTAGGGGTAACAAATTCAACCCACTTTTTGTACATGTCACTGGGAGGTTCTTTATTATTACAGCTCAAAAGGAATCTACATAATCGGTTATGAATAATTTGTAACTTGTCTCAAACCCTCCATGTAGCTATCTGATTTACTAAGACTTCATACTCCAGAAGTAGTAGAAAATTTTAATACAGTTTTTAATTGCGAGATCATAATTTAAGCACATCACTCTTCCTTAATACAGTAGGTACATCGGACAAAACTCCTCTCCAAAGCTGCTCCGTGTACCTGTTACGGGCCTATGGGACAGTTAGCGTGCCGGGAGATCATTGCAGTTGAGTTTCTCTGCAGGGGGATGCAGCAAGCGCAAGAGGTTAGACAACAGGAATTTCTGTACCTTGGTTTGTCTTTGAATCTGCATTCTACCTGAAGAAACAGTGATATTGTGGTTCAAGCAATGCACATGGAATTGGGAGATCTGGATTCCATGTCCAGCTCTTCCAAAACCTCCTTGTATGACCTTGGCCAACTCACTAAATCTGAAAGTGGGACTAATAATGTTTCCCCCTACCGTGCATGTCAGGATGCTACAAGAAGTTTAGTTACTACAGTGATCGGATCCATTGGCATACAAAGCTCCCCTCATCCAAGAGAAAAAAGGGATGCCTGATGCAATGTGGTTTTGTCTTGAAAAAGCCATCTCTACTTGTGCACATACACCACACAACTACGGGCATTCCTTGTGTGTGCTCTCCTTGGGTGCTGTGGTGAGAGCATCAGTCAGTGGCATGCAGAGGGGAGTTTTCACACGAAATCTGTAAATGTTCCCTCTCGTGCATGTATGTGATGATTTGGGTAATCATGCATGCTTTTTGTGCACTAACAAGTGGAAGTCAAGCTGAGCACCAGTTTTTAAAAAAAAAATCATCCCCTGTATTTTCATTTGATTGGAAGAATTACATCTTCAGTACAGTTTCTGCAATTAACTTTGTTCTATTTCTTGTATTTCTCCTTTTGCCTTATATAATGTTCCTATTCCAACAACTATACAAGAAGCCTTCAGATTACCCTTTTGCCTACATATTTCCATGGGTGGGCTCCATTTCTAGAGGGCTCTTGGCATGAGCTAACACTACTATCTCTGCCTTTGACACCCAGATTCTTTCACCATCTCCAGCCCCAATTCAACAAAACGTTGTTATGCAGAAGAGCACTTAAGCACATGCGTAACTTTACACAAGGGCTTAAGTCCCACTGATCTCATTTCATATTAAATCAAATAAAGCATGTAGTTACATGCTTTCCAGAAGTTAAGCATATACCCAAGTCTATATTGTGTGTGTGTGTGTGTGTGTGTGTGTGTGTGTGTGTAATATATATATATATATATATTTATTTTCAGGAAAGCATACGCTTAACTACGACATGACTTCATTTGGACTTAACTATAAGCATGTGCTTAAGTACTTGCTGAAAACAGATGGACTTAAGCATATGCTTAAAGGCTCTCTCTGAATTGGGGCCTCTAATTAATTTGTCTTTGCTGCACTTGGATCTTGTTAACGATGTAATGTCATTTGTTCTATTTTGTCTTCAATTAAATTTGCCTGAAAAAAACCCTCACAACTTCAAAATGTTTAAAAGACCCTTTCTAAATCCTTTGAGTTCCCTTCTCCTCTCCCCCCCCCCCCCCCCCCCGAGATTACTTGGAAAAAAAGTTATTGTCTTGAAACCAAACCCAGGCCTGTCTGACAAAATCTTTCTGTGGGGTAGCAACTAGCTGAATAATACATTTTGCATTAAATTACACAACTCTGCCATCAGCAGAACATTTTGAAAGGTAAGTCATTAATAAAAAGGGAAAATAAAGTGGTCCTTAATTATGTAAGACATTAAAAGGCTGAGTGTTTGGCTTCTGCGGCACATTCACTTTGTGAGAATAAATGTTTTAAGCCAGGGTGAGCATTTCTCTGCGGAAATCACAGCTTGAAGAGGATTCCTTACACCTTCAAGTTCAGTTGATCATTTTGAGACTTGCCCTCATGCACTTTTTGACTTCTTGGTTCTAGCTCTACAGAGAGGGGTGGAGGTTTCCAGCCTCTGGGTTGCATTCACCCTGGCTTTTGCTCTTTTATTTTCAGAGCAAAATACAGGCTAGGAGGGTCCAGAACACTATGCAGTGGGCATTCCAAAACCCCGCACCCATGCCTGTTCAGATGACACAAGTAGAGTACAGGCCCGTACCATCAATATCTTGTGCACTCCGTCGATGTCTCCACTCTGCTTCTCTCTGCAGTCTGCCTCCCACTCCTGACATAGCCTATCATATCCTATATACTTCAGTCTTTTTTTTTGGGGGGGGGAGGGAGGGAGGGGAGTCCCCCATTAAAGTAACAGCAGCGTTTCAGATTCACTCCCTTCCCTGCCCCTGCATTGAAACCCTAACGTGATTCCCTGCCGTGTCTAGGATTTTTTTATGCAAGTCATATTCCTGTCCGTCTGGAGTTGCTGTCTGACAGTTTCCAAGTGATAGTGGAATTATTATATATTTTTTTAAAAACGAGCAAAAGGGAGGTTTTTACTGCTAGGCCTGCTCTAATGGGGTGGGGGAGGAACTGGCGCCCGCAGTCATTATGAAGAGCAACAGGTTTTGAGCCTAGGGCTTTACTGTAAATCAGGCATCACTGTGAGACAGTCGCTACTGTGATGGAAATCAGGCTTTGGAAACAGAGGAAATCATCTAGGCCCTGACTGAGCATTGACACTGGGCAGAGTCTGAATGGAGCTCTCGGGGCTGAACACTGATTGTACCACTGCCAGGGGAACAAGGAGTCTCCATTACTGCTTCGCCTGTAAAGCAACACTGGAGCCTGCACTAGTGCCAAGTGACCAATGGAGCGTCACTAGAGTCTCTACGACGAGTGGCTGATCAGTGGAGTAGCACTCCAGTCTGTATCCCTGCCAGATGATTACTGGAGCAGCACTAGTCAGTGTTACTGCAAGCTGTTCTCTGGAGCGGCACTGGTATTTATATTGCTGCCACTACTTCAGTGGAGAAGCTCTGGCTTCTATATCGCCCTCAGCTGATCAATGGTGGAGAATAGAATAATGATGATGTGGAGTTTTACAGTATAGTGGCCTTGAATCAGAGGCTCTCCAAACTCTTTACAGACTAGGGTGACCAGATGTCCCGATTTTATAGGGACAGTATATATGGGGCTTTTTCTTACATAGGCGCCTATTACCCCCCAACCCGTCCCGATTTTTCACACTTTCTATCCAGTCACCCTATTACAGACATTCATTAAGCCACACATCCCTCCTGTGAGGTAGCATAGGCTTTTTACCATCCCTGTTTTACAGGTGTGTAAACGAAGAGAGGGAAGTTAACGGCCCAATTCGACTTATATTGACTCCCGTGGAACATGCCTTCAGGACAGAAGGACTGAGCACCCATTACCGGGGCCAGTTTTTCACAAGAGCTCAGCAGGAAACATGCACCCAACAGGCTTGAGCGCTCTTGAAAATTTGGCCACTGGTATCAGAGCGGGAGCTCTTTGGACAAACTGATCCCACAAGTCTTGCTCCATGTCTCACAAGCCAATGGCAGAACTGGCGTGGAGCCCAGGAATCTAAGACTCCCTGGTGTTGGGAGCGAAGGCATATTTAAGCCTGATAGAAGCCTGCTGTGAATTTTAAGAGTCTGTTCTGATAACATTTAAACAGCAGAAGCAGAACTGCGCATATTTAAGAAATGGCAGCGTAACCATGTTTCTGAGAAAAAGAAGAGATCAAGTAACTAAAGAACCAATAACGTCTGTTTTGAACTAGCGCTAAACATGTACTGACAAGGAAGGAGAGTTAACATGGAAATGAGAGACTAATCTATATGTATAAGAAAAAAATATATACATGTTTGTGTAACAAAGGGAGGGTGAAGCTGTACTGTCTGGTGCTAGAAGTGACTGTGATGAGATCATCCTGACGAGCTTCCCACTCGTAACCGATCACCATTTGCCAAGTGTTTTACTTTAATAAAACTGTTAGACCCATCAGCTGAGTGAGTGAGTCTCGAGCCAGCCAGCAGGGTGAAATCCTGCTCCACTGATGTCAAGCAGAGTTTCCATGGGGCCAGGATTTCACCCCCAAATCTTCTCTAACCCCCCCAAAACACCCTCCCTCTCAGAGCTGGAAAGAGAACCCAGAAGCCTTTATTCCCAGTCCCCTGCTCTAGCCCCCTAAACTAGAAGTTACAGAGGCCAAGCCTGGCTAATCTTGTTTCAGAATTCATTTTCTAAATTCCTGAATAATTCTGGTTGCCCTGTACCTCCTCACCCGTTCTCACATTTGCAGTATCTTTTCTATGACAAAGTAACTAAAACCTCAGACAACATCCTGTATGTTCTGATTTGAGTTCCCCACTGATTCATGCTGAATGCCTCCATCCTGTACATCCTCGTGCTTCACACTTCATGCTTCTATACATACAGTGCAATAACTTTGTTGCTTTGATACTTTTGCAGATGCCTTTAAGTGTATTAGTCACCAACATTCCCTTTCCCCCACCCAACACACACCCCCATGGTCATTTTCTTGATCTTTATTTCACATGATGCTTCCTTTCAAGGTATCTATACTTATTTTTGGTCCCTAGCTTCACTGTGTTAAAACACGAGACAGATCCTCAGTGGGTGTAAATCGGCATAGCCCCATTTAAGGCTATGTCTACACTTAAACCACTGCACCTGCGCTGCTATTGCGCTTCAGTGTAGACACTCACTACAGCAACAGGAGGGATTCTCCCATCGACGTAGTTAATCCACCTCCCTGAGAGGCAGTAGCTAGATGGATGGAAGAATTCTTTTGTTGACCAAGCGCTATCTACACCAGGGACTAGGTCAGTTTAACTACGTCGCTCGGGGGCTGGATTTTTCACACCCATGAGGGATGTAGTTGGGTTGAAGTAGCTTTTTAAAGTAGACCTGGCCTAAGTCAATGGAGCAACGCCAATTCACATGACTTAAGGATATACCCCCATAAATCAGCGATTAACCCAATACATTACGGCCATCTATTTAAACTGCTTCTGCTTTGTTGTTACTTATTTACAGCATCCCTCACTATGGGCAAGAATGAGGGTCCCTGCTCCACTAAGCCCACAAACTGAGTGCTGACAGACAAGCAGACAGAGGCTAGGGAAAGAGAAACAACAGACAGTATATGTACCAGTCAACTCAATTCACCATTCTGCTTGCTCTCTTCTCATAGACATGAATGAGCTCCCTCTTATGTCCCATCTTGTCTCACTAGCAAATGTATTTCAATCCCACCCTTTTCAAGGTCATTTTATATATCAGGGAAACAAAAGTTTGGCTAAAACTGACCCTTGCTACACCTCTCCACCCTGAACAGTTTCCTCTCTGTGACATCCTCAGTCTCTTGTCTCAAAGCCAGCTTTTAACTGGTCCCTACCCTGCCTTGACAGAGGAATCTGTTTGGTACTAAATCTTTCCTGAACTTTTGATAGTCTCGTTAAGCAACAGTCCAGAGGAAGATGTGCTCAACGTACAGAGGCTGGAGGTGTGCAAGCACCAGAGAGAGGAATTATTTAGGATGTAACTAAGGAGTATTACAAGGATGAAACAAATTAAGAAAGGGAAAATTTAGACTGTCCGGAAAAGTTTCCAGACCGTGAGATCTATTATTCTGTGGAATAATCTTCCAAGGGAAGTAAGTGGTGGAAAAATCTTCACTTGGCACATTTAAAACGAAGCTGGACAAACATTAGTAAACATACAATCCCTCACTGGCAGGAAAAGAGTCTAGTCGAGGTAATAGTTCTTATCTATCTCCACATTCTAATATAAATCAGGTCAGATCTTTTGCTCTAGTCTAAAAACTGAAGAATGCACTTAATTCATGCAATTTTAATCAGCCATAATCTCCCTTTTATGAATCCACATGGATTGCCCCTTATTAAATTAGATATTTCTAAAGTGTTTCTTTTTAATCATTTAATCTTTTTAATCCGAGGTGGCATTGTCTTGTGAATTGGGCACGGCACTGGGAGTTCCTAACTCCTTGAGCTCTGATCTTGGCTCTACGACAGACTCACTCCATACCGTTGGGCCACTGACTTAGATCCAGATTTTCAAATGCACCCACTCATTTTGGGAGCCTCATTTTCGAATGCCCAAATTGGGACAGGTTGGGCCTTGTTTTCAGAGATACCGAGCACCCATAACTCTGACTGACATCAATGGGGAAGTTTTTGAGGTCTTGGAAGCAGACAGTTGAAGTAATTCTTATCAAGGTTACTCAATGGTTCTTGTGTCAACCTCCCAAATACTACAGGAATGGATTCAATATCCTGAATAGAATGGCCACAAGGCAGGCAGATTTAAATCAGCACCTGGGCAAAGCTCTCACTGACAGCTAGGAGAGTTTTGCCTATAAGAGGATTACGAACCAAATAAAGCTAATAAAGAGCAATGCTTGGTAAACAATAGCTGGGGTCATGTTACACGTTTCTGGTTTCAAAACCAACACAAGTAAGGGAGAATTGCTAAGATCTTCCTTCTTGTGCTTCCATTCCAATGCAACATTACTCACCCAATCTAGTTCAGCTATACGTACTACTATGGAGCCACACATTTTATTAAGGCTGCGGGTGGCAACTTCCTGTTTCTCCGGAAGTCATAAGTAGCCCATTCCTGGGGATTTTCTTGTGGTCGAGACACTGGATAGTGTCTCAGGAAATCAGCATTCAATACTTGACCCTGCCACGGATTCTCTATGTGACCGGGGACAAGTCATTTCATCTCTCTGTAAAATAATTCCTACTGCAAAGATGTGTTGTAAGGATGGAGCCATAAAATCTTGGGAGGTGCCCAGATCCTTTTTTGTGGGGGTGGGATGCATGTGTACGTGTATGTACAGCGCCTAGCACAACGGGGTCCTGGTCTATGCCCTGGGTTTCTATGCGCTATCACAATACAACTAATAAATAGTACGGTAATGGGTGTAGTCCAACTGGTGGCCCACAGGCCGGATCTGTCCAGCCCCCGAACGCATCCATCCCCATGCCATTTTGCTTTACAAAATGGCATCCTCCAGGTGGTATGACCTCACATGCACAGTGTGTGTGAGGTCATGCTGTCCTGAGAGCATTCTGCTCTCAAAACATCCCAGGCATCCCCCACACAGAATGTCCTTCTAGCTGCAAGGTCATGCCGCATGAAGGATGCCAGTTTGTTTCTGTATGTTGCCTGAGGAAGTGCCACACAACTATGCATGCAGCCCACATCACTGAGAAGGTTGGACCATCCTTTTCTCCCCTAGGCACCTTTAAAAATCTTACCCTCCATAGGTAAAACTTCAGCTAGGAGGTTACTTGAGATTTCTTTTGACTGTTCCTTATCGTATTTAACTATTCCTCAGGCTCTTTGGATATAATTTTCTTTGTGACTCAACACTGGATGCAATAAACATGCAGTCAGAGGAGAGTAAAGAATAATAAATATGATACCGAGCAGCCACTTGACCAACCATAAATTTAGCCATATTTTCCTTTATTATGCCTTCAAATCAGATCTTATCTTCTGCAGGGGACTCGTTTGTTTCTCCCACATCCCAAATACACATCTATTGTTTTTCCAAGTGAAATGTCTGACAGTAAAACAGTGTGTCCTTAGCAGAATGCCCTCAGATGTCAGCTACTCGTATAGAAAAATTCCATACCGATGCTGTGAAGGTCTGCTCCATAGTATTTAGTCTTTCATTCCTGCCTCAGATAACTACTCCATTCTCCATAAATCTGCCTTTGTTTTCTATTCAACCCATTGGCTTTTCTATACTTTTAGAAGTAGATCTCTTTGTTCTGTTATGCCGATGTAAATCATTTTAACTCCAATGAAGTCAGTGGCGTAACTCAGGATTTCCACTGGTATAACTGAGATCAGAGTCTGACTCATTGGACCTGATACACGAGGGGGATAAATGGGGGGATGCTTGTTAAAATTCTAAAAAAAAAATCAATCCCATTTGTAGTCATCATTTATTTATTTTGAATTGCTTGTTTACAATTTCAGTGAATATCAAATTTGGATATTTATAAAGTACTCTAAAATTAAGCATATTAGAAATTGAACATAGATTTTTTTAAAAAACCCAACCATACATAGGAATATCATTCACAATTCTATTCTACAGTCCTCTCATTCATTCCATTCCTAATTGTTAATTCACTTCCATTCCTAACCAAACTCTCTTAAAAAAAAATTTCTTACTGCATTTTGCAAGTATAACATAGCTGTTCCTATTTTCATATCACAAGCATTACACATTACATTAAACAACGGAGTTTAACCCAATTCATTTATCCCCAAAGGGATACATATAGATCTTAAAGTTTTCTGCAAAGCCAAATGCTAGAGGGCTTCCTGAACTACTTGTTATCTGTTTGAAACATCTGGCTCGTGGTCAGCTGTTTCATGTTATTAACTTCCACTTTTGTTTCTGAAGAAATTAACACTGTTCTCCTGAATTCAGAGAGCTGGCTGGTTCTGCAGTGGTTTTGGATTTGACTGTAACTTCTTGTCATTCATCCTGAAATCAAAGTAATTTATGGATCCTGCAGAATTTTAATATTCCTCAGACTCTAACGTGTTTGTTTAATCAACAGCAGACAGGAGATGATTAAGAAAGACTGTCGACTTGTGCTTTAGTGGGACCAGATTTTCAAAAGAGCTCATCACCCAAAGTTCCCCTCCAGTGCACTAACTTTTTTGGAAAGGCTGCATACTTCTTTTGGTGCCTACATGGGAATTTAGTCTCATGAAAATCAGCCTCAATTGTGGGTTCTAGCTGAGCATATTTGAAAATTCTGGCCATAGTGACTGACCTGGACAGTTAATAAGCACCCAACTTCTTTGGCTTATATTTTTGTGCATAGGTTTTTTTAAATCCATGTGATTCAAATGAGGCTTTCATTTCTCACTGTGCCTCTATCAGTTCTCTCAAGCACCAGGAAAGCATACACAGACCACTGGAAGTCTCTGAGCCATAGTTTAATATCACTGCCCACTACTATACCATATAATTACATGCAGAATAGAAACAGAAAGGATTGATGTTTATGCTTTGTTACGCTAGTTTCTATTACGTATAGATTCACAGAACAGACACAGAGTGCGGAGGGGAAGTAAGAGGGATTGAATCTGTCTGATATTGATATAGTGTACTCCTTGTGGTCAACCACGCTTCATTTTACACTGGCTGATGCTTCCAATTGGTTTTCAAAGATAATCCCATCCAGAGCTCACTGCAAGAACTGGAGAAGACAAACCCACATTTCTAGGCTGAGATATTCAAAGCTGCCTACAGAATTGGATGCTCCACTCCCATTGGCTTTAATGGGAATGGGCAGCCACATCTCTTAGATGTGGTGTATTGAAAATTGCATTAAAATTGTAAGCGGTCACTTTAAATGTTAGGGTTATTTCCCCTGGTTCTGCTTGCAAACTATGGAGCTGTGTAGGGAAACATGCAATCTGGGTCTAGCAGCAGTCAGACAGCCAAGCTAGAGTAAGGTGGGGTGAACTGTGCCATGCTGTTCTGTTTTAGGGAGCAGCCTGCTTTCTCTCTCTCTGTTTCTGGGTTATTCTGTTTTATCATTCTGAACTTTAAGAAATAAAGTAGTGTTACACTGCAACCTTCCAGCAAAAATATTTATGTTTTTATCTAGCTTCTCTATCCATATACCATGATAATAAAATTTGAAAACTCAGCCTCAATCACCAAAGCAACCTAGGATTCTATGAGCAAGGAGGGGTTGAGAAGTCCACTTAAATTAAGAACCTCATTGACAAAGGAATCAACACTCCTTAAAAAAAAACCACACCTCTCATTGCTTTCCCTAACCAATTAGCATCACCTCTGGAATGGCGCTGGGAGAGTAGAGACATTGCATCAGCTACATCTGAAGAAAACGACACACACAAGTTCATGTCATCTGCACACTGATGACATCACTGCCCAGACCGCCTCACTGTCTACTGCAAGTGTCTCATACGCACATTAGACAGGAAGAAGGGACAGAACAGTATCTTGTCAGAGAGTCGACTAGATGAGAGGTTACCCAGCACTACTCTTTGGAATCCCCTGGGTGAAATTCACCCCTGTGCAGGCAGACAGCAGACGGCATATGGACCAATTAAGTCCTACCTAAGCCCTGTTTTATGCACCACTTCTATCCCACTTAAAAAGGGGCGGAAAAGCTGGCGGCGCTCCTGCTGCCCCCTCCTCCATTTTCTCCACCCCCCCACACACACACCAAAATCCCACACTCTTTTGTGTACAGAGCCTCAGTGAAGTCAGCAGGATTGCACGGGGGATAAAAGAAGGCAGAATTCGGCTCTTCTAAATCAGCATCCTCCCCTTTTTAAAAAAAACCCTTCACACTCTACCCATTGCTAAATCTTTTGCAGTGGCTATACTAAGGAGCCGCTCAGCTAATCCTCTGACTCCATGCCATGCTGGCAGGTATAGCAAAGCCTAAGGCACAAAGTAGAGCATCAAAAGGAAAATTAATGTCTTCGAACAGCAATTAGAAGAAATTATTGAGATATAAATCTTGTTTTATATCTTCTCATACTTGTTTTTCAATCTTTCCCCTTTGATTTTTTTTCCTTTCAGGCTTTTCAGAAAGAAACATTTAAAATCCCTCCTGTAAACCACTGGCATAATTAGCTGCATGTTACACCTGGTATTTTACTCTTCTATAGAGTAATTCCTTTGAGCTTTCTTTTTCACTAAGCCCCCGAGGTCTCCAGAAACTGACTCTACTTGTTGTCTCAGCTGCATGCTGACGGAGGAACCAACACACACACACACACACACACACACAGATTTAAGACTGTCCTCACACATTCTGACTGACCCACCCTCTTCGCTTCCTCTGGCTGCTGCAGCAGCAAGAGACCCACTGTCCCGACGGAAAGCAGGTCTTGGATTTCCAAGTGAGCACACCTCACGTTCATCCACAGCTGGCTCAGACCACAGAGCAACGCACATTACCTAATTGTGCTCAGATAACATCAAACAAACTCTCTCTGATCCAGCATCTGGCAATCCGCCATCATATCTAGGGTCTGATCTGACAAGCTTGTTGATTGATCAAATAATTATCTAGTAGTTTAGGTGTATTGCCTAACAAGATCCAAGTTCCTTCAGTGCCCTCTTCCTTGCGAAAATATAAGATACCAACATGGTATAGTATTGCTGGCTAAGATAGCCCCTTTTATCCAACGGTGAATAATGACTTACATTCATATTATGTCTTTCATTTCTAAAAGGATCTTTGCTACGCACAGGAATCGCTTTGCCCACCATTGTACTATTGCTAACTCTGAGGAGGGTGTTTAACAGTGTACAGGAACATTGCACATTAGTTTGGGACAAGAATACAAGATGACCATATGCAATTGAATTTGCTGAGAGTAGGCAAAAATGTAAATACCCACAGTGGGGAATTTGACCAGAACACAAAAGTAACAAGTGAAGAATACCAGGGAAATTTTGGGCTTACATTTTCACTCGGGCTAAAGCCCTGAGTCCCATTTTGTGGGCAAATCTGCACCCTACATTTTGCCACTAATGGACTAGACTAGCACTCACAGTTGAGTTTTTACACATCTACGTATCTGATTGGATTGGGCTATTCTGTACTGAGATCTGCACCGGCAAAAGGGCATAGATTCTACTGAAAATGCATCCCCCTTAGCAGCCACAAAGGCCATGACCTCGTTTTTATGTCTCATTCAGAGTCATGGACTCTCAACTTTCACACAAATGATTTGGGGGTGAGTGGTTTCCTTTGAAGGTGGGTTGCCCAACTTCGGCCAACTGAGAAAGCTGTGCTGGCAATGTGCCAGGAGCCCAAGGGCTATACCCAATTTTCCTAAACACAGTAGACTGAGGCCACCTAAATGTATATAGAGGCACAACCCACAGAGACTACACATCCCAGCATGCAATGCTTCACCTGGATTAGAGCAAAAGGCATCTCAGAATAAGATGGAGCCTGGCATACTGGGATTTGAAGTCTCTGCAGTCCACTCCTCAGAGACAAGGCTGGATGCCAGCTGCATTGCCAAACACCGCAAGTCTCATTTGTCCTAGCGGTTGTACTTCGGTCATCTTTTTTCTAACAGATTACCCCTATTTCTCAGCCTCAAAGGAGTGGCGAATAGATGTCTGAGGAGAATTTTCATAGTAGCGCTCCTCCTGCTTCTTTGGAATCTTCAATCACCGGTCTAGAGAAAGGGGAGATAGGGTCCTCTCGTTTTACCACCACCAATTCAGGCCAGATACTCAATGGGCCACCTGGGCATAGGTGCTGGAACTCGGGATGATGGGGGTGCTACCACAACCCCTGGCTTGAAGTGGTTTCCATTATATACAGGGTTTACAGTTTGATTCAATGGCTCTGAGCACCCCCCAATGCCCCGGCACCTGGTGCCACTTCCCTAGGTCCTATTTCAAAGTAAACCATCCAAGGTAATATGTTTGGTCAAATACTTTAGTTATTTATGTGGATAAAACAAACAAAATCCATGGGGAGCAGGCACTCCATACTTATCATAATATGTAACTTAGTTCCCTGGAGACGGTCTGTGTACAGAACAGCTAATAAATGGTTCAAAAACAACGCAACCTTGGGTCATTAAATCTTGTTTCATATCTTCTTGTTTCCATCCAAAGTATGCAGAAGTGGAAATTCTCTTTCTAAAACAGGCTCCTACTTTTTGCAGCCAACTGGGAATGGAGCCAGTTGAAAAAGAGAGAACCCCACATACAGCACTGACAGCTGTGCGCAAAATTCATGAGCTCAGGAGACAGCCTGCTGCAGAGACAGGTGTCCGAGATCTAAGTTTAGCTTGAAAGATTAAAACGGCATCTACAAAGAATGTATTTATTGTAATCCTCTCTGTACTAGAAACGACACATACATCACTGATGTGTATGTCCTGGAAACATTTGAGAGATGTCTTTCTTCTGTCTTGTGTTGGATTTCATCCTATTGTGTTCAGGGATAAAACAGGTTACAATGTTAAGACCACAAAAATGCATGAACACAGCTGAGAGGTATGATCTGGTTGTCTGAAGAAGAGTTTTAAGTGGTCAGAATCTGTTTATGGACTAGGTAGAATTTGGGTTTATTTTAGTAAGAGATGCTGCTCATCCCAGAGGTTGCAACCCCACTCCAGACATTCTCAACGCAGTGAAGATGGCTTATGTAAATAAGAGCCGCAAGGCAGCATCGGGTGTGGTTATTGCGAGACTAATGAACTCAGTAATTAGACTTGCACCACACACGATTCCGATTGTAGTGACATTGGTGCAAATCTAGAGTAATTCAGAGAGTGGGATAGATTTCAGAGGGCTGTTGCTCTGAATTTACCCCAGCCACACGATCTTACCCTTCATGCTAAAATGATCCAAATGGAGGTCTGAAAAGTACACTATTAGCTGGGTAAAGAGTCACATGAAGGAATGCAGTGGTGTGTAATCATCCATAGATAGAACCTTGTCATATATTAATGCTTATATAATAATTCTGTAGTCATGGGGCATCAGATTATGACCCAGATACCAAAGATGTCATAAGAACGTAAAAGAAAAGCCATACTGTATCAGACCAATGGTCCACCTGGCTCAGTAACCTGTCTTCCAACAGTGGCCAGTGCAGATGCGGCAGAGGGAAATGGACAGAACAGAACAATTTCAGACGATCCATCTCCTGTTATCCAGTCCCAGCATCTAGCAGATAGAGATTTATGGACACTCGGCGCATGGGGTTGTGTCCTTGACCATCGTGGCTAACAGCCATCAACGGATCTATCCTCCATGAACCTGTCTAATTCTTTTTTGAACCCAGTGTGGTAAGGTATCTCTTTTGTCTCGCCAGACTTAGCACTTCCCACAATGGTGGGCCTGGGGTAATCAGCCCCACTCAAGGCAGGGTTTGTCTTCCCTCTCCTGTGCTCCTTTGGTCGGATTTTCAGGATCGGCCTAAGGGGTGATCCTCCACCAAACAAAAAGGAAACAGTCTCTCAAACACAAAAACCCAGGGGGTACCTTTCGCTGCCTCCTCGCTGGTGCAGGGAGTCATCCCATTGCCCTGGGGTGTCAGTCCTCCCCCTACCAGGCACTCAGGTTTGGCTGTTTCCCTTATGGGAAGGAGCCCAGCCTCTCAGCCTGGAGCAGCTTATTTCCCTGCTGTCACGAGCCTGGCAGGAGCTTGTCTCTCTCTCTTCCCCCTTTCTCTCACACAAAGGAGGGGGTTTAAAAGGTCTCAGGCAGCCCATAATTGGATTCAGGTGTCCCTAACTGACCTGAGGTAACCTCTTCTCAGCTAGTAGGGAAGAGGGACTTTAACATTCTAGGGCTAACACATCTGCCTCCCACCACCCTCTTGAACCTATTGAGGGTGAGGGAGCCCAGTGGGCCAGCCTATACTCCACCCTAGTCCCACAGCCCGCCGGGGATAGCAGCTGGCAGCTCCTTCACGGAGCCAGGAGCACGAGCATGTATCTGACGTGGTTCACCCCTGTCCCTGATGCCTGCCCCTTTTGTGGCGTGAGGGAGATCCTGGCGCACGCCTATCTTGAGTGCACCAGATTACAGACCCTTTTCTGGCTCCTCCTAGACCTACTGTTGTGGTTTTGACTGCAATTCTCCCCCCACCTTCTTACATACGCACGTCCTATCCGTGGCCCCACAAAGTCGCGGGACCTCCTTGTCTACTTCCTCTTAGCAATGGCCAAAGTGGCCATCTACAACACCAAGGAGAGGATGTTGGCTGAGGGGCCTGCAACTGTGGGGCCTGTTTCCGTTCCTCTTTCCGCTCACGTATCCGGGCAGAGTTCCTCTGGGCAGCGTCCACTAGCTCCCTTGACACCTCCGACGAGCAGTGAGCACTGTCCAGGGTTCTCTGCTCAGTGTCCCCTTCAGGTTTCCTACTTTTGACCTTTTGACCCTCACACCTGTCATTATTTTTTCTGTTGTCCTCTGTAATCACTTGAATCCTGGGCCCAGTGGATCCTCCCTATAGGCTGGAGGAGGGTCCTTTAGCCGTGGGTGGGCTTCCGCCCTCCCACTTCCCAGAACCCAATAGGAGCACCCTCTTGCAGCCGTCCGGCCTGACTTTGTCACACCTGTTACACTTTTGGCCTTCACAACATCCCTTGGCAACAAGTCCCACATGCTGACTGTGCACTGTGTGAAGAAGTACTTCCTTATTTTTGTTTTAAATATGCAGCCTATTCATTTCATTGGGTGACACCTGGTTCTTGTATTATATAAAGGAGTAAATAACACTTCCCTATTCACTTTCTCCACACCATTCATGATTTTATAGATCTCGATCATACATCCCCTTAGCCGTCTCTTTTCTAAGATGAGCAGTCCCCGTCTTTTTAGTCTCTCCTCCTATAGAAGTTCTATATCCTTAATCATTTTTGTTGCCCTTCTCTGTACTTTTTCCCCAATTCTAATATATCTTTTTTGGGATGGGGAGACCAGAACTGTATAGGATATTCAAGGTGTGGGCATACCATGGATTTACATAGTGGCATTATGACCTTTTCTGTCTTATTGTCTACCTTACCTAATGGTTCCTATCATTCTGTTCACTTTTTTGAATGCTGATGCACATTAAGCAGATGTTTGTATCACTTTGCCACCACATTGTTTATCCCCTTTTCCAGATCATTAATGAATGTATTGAATAGCATTGGTCCCAGTACAGATCCTGGGGGGACCCCACTTTTTACCTCTCTCCATTGTGAAAACTGACCCTTTATTCCTACTCTTTGTTTCCTATCTTTTAACCAGTTATTGATTCATGAGAGGACCTTCCCTCTTATCCCATGACTGCTTACTTTACTTAAGAGCCTTTGGTGAGGGACCTTGTCAAGGGCTTTCTGAAAGTCCAAGTACACTATATCCACGTTTGTTTATATCCTCAAAGAATTCTAGGAGGTCTGTAAAGGGAAACCAGGCCTTACTAACACCCTGAACATCCCTCAAGATCTATGGGATTTAGAGTATAACCTCTGCCCATTGGGGAATAACCACTCACCCCTCCACCTTCTCCCCACCCGTCTAAATACTTCTGTGCTCCTGCCCCTAATCACTGTCATGCCCGAGTGCCTCACAAACAGTTAATTTATCCCTGCAACACCAGTGCTGCTAAGGTCTCCCTGGAAGTACAAGCAGAGCTGGGAATTGAACTCAGATATAGCGTTGCTGCATCCCAGTGGGTTAGCCACAGACCATCCTTCCACCCTAAGTAACGGCCTGAGGGGAAACACCAAGAACTGAATGTCAAGGAGCGTTCCTCCCCCCTGGGCCCTCCTCCAGTGGTTTGACTCACAAGCAAGATTGCCCCCAAATTAGCAAGTCATCACAAAATGAAATATAAAGGTTGTCCCAGTTCATTTCCCCTTCTCCACGGCTTTCCCTCCCCTTGCCATTCTGTGTGGTCTCATGCATACGCTGTCCTGATTAGCATTCGGGCTCCTTGGGACAGAGCCCTTGTTTTCTCAGATGTTAGCCTACACACAATCATAACCACTCAGAATGAGGCCAGAGAGATTAAATGAACCTGCCCAAGGTCACAGAGGAAGTCACTGGCAGAGTCAGGGATATGCATACCGTTATATAACTGTAGCTACAAGTACTATACCCGGTGTGAAGTTTTTATATCATCATAGCATCATCGGTAGTTGCTGCAGGACTGCTTTACTAGGTGTGCGGGTGAGAGAGTATATTCACTAAATAAGAGAGATTGTCATCTTTCTAGATAGAATAGCGTAGTTTTAGCTCAACGGCCTTGTTCTTTGTCTGTGTTCCTAGCGAGTAATAAGTAGCTCATTGGCTAAAGGCCAGCACTCTCCAAACTGCTCTTGGGACAGTCTAATCGGAGCTCTGATCTCTTCTGCACTCATTTGTTTAGCCACATTGCAATTTTTTCCCTATTAGAATATGTGAACGTGTCATTTTCTAAGTGCAGTAGCTCACCTCAGGCTCTCCTGTTGTGTAAATGCAGAGGCAAAAGGCTGGTCATTGTGCCCAAGGGGGCAAATACCTCCCTGGCACAACTGTACGGGAATCAACGGAGTTGCACCAAATAGCTGTATGTTTTGCCACACGTGCGTGCAGCGATAGCGGTTTAAAGAATTGTTCTATGCCAAGTGACTGGCAGTTCAGTTGCGATCTTGAAACAAAACTGAGCCCCATGCACTGGGAGGGCTTTTTTGGAATAGATCTAAAAAACCAAGGCCCTTTCTGCTCTGCATGGAAACTGAAGACCCTCATGGCACTTTGTGAGGTTTTGCCCCACTCCGCCTACCCACCTACTTCTGCACAGTGCAACAAGCTTTCTGGCTGCTGCTCTCCATCTTCAAGTTGGGTGAACTTGGGTGGTGCTGTACATACGCTGTGTGTGAGGCATGTTCGGATGTGAACCATAAAACATGGTTCTTCACAGGTACTCTGTATCCTCTGCTGCACAGAATATGTTCTATGCCAGTGCACACAACAGCATGCCCAAAGGTGGATAACTTAAATGTTTTACTTTCTTTCCTGTGTACAGTTAAGACTTAGGGCCAACATTTGCTCCTCTTTGTGCTACAAGATCACAACTAAGCTGCCAGTCATCTGTCCAAGAGGGTTACGCAACAGTCAGGTTTACAGAGAAGTTGTACAAATTTTCTAGCACCACAAACACTTTAACTACCAGGATGCTTAAAACTCAAGAGCCTTTAGAGAACAAGGAGGGTTATTCAAGTGCTGCAGCACTTTGGCTGCATGTTTTCCAGGTGTATGATTTCACCACATGGAAAAACAGAGACATGGCCAACGTGAACTCATAAAAACCTTTGATGAGTAACGTTTGGATAAGCACAAATCATTTGAACCGACAGTTGGTCGAATTCGCAAAGGGGTTTGGCAGACATAATATAATTCGTGGTTTCACACACAGGCTTTTTTTGCTAATCTTCACAATCCGGAAGATGTTGTTCTGGAAGATGCGTTGGGCTGGGTTTGTTGCTTTTTCCCCTTTAGGGTTAGGCACCGAACTACTGCACCTGAAAGTCATTTGGGGCTGCGAGCTAGACCAGCAAACAGGTTTTCCAGAACGGTGATTAGGTAGTTGTATGATCTGTCTAATGCACACACACACACAAAAAAAAAAACTATTAAAACTTGGTTCTCTCACCACCCATTTGCTAGCAGGCAGGTAATATAAGGCAAACGCTTTAACATCTCTCCTTTTGACACATTTGGACATGTTATTTCAGGGTAATAGCATCATTGTCGGCTGTGCCATGAGATAACGCAACATTTATTTCTCCAAGCTGGGAGCAATACTGCTACAGCTTTTAGATAACATTGAGAAAATATTTTGCTAGATGATTTCTCAACAGATTTATCCAACAAATTCATCACTGAGTTAATGTTATGGGCTTAATATTCCAACAGGGATCTATCGGTAATAGAAATATTATTATTTAAAGAGCACCACCACCATCTTCTTGATGCATGAGCACAGGGTCCATCGACACTGCATTCACGGGGTGTGACTGCAGCTCATGTAGGCATACCTGAGCTAGTTTTAGTTGAACTAATTTGGGTACTGGAGCAGCGCCACTGCGGCAGCCTGGGTTTCAGCATGGGCTAGCCACACAAGTATTTATCCAGGGTCCCAGGCGGGCTCGTATAGCCTGCCCTGAAGCTGTGCTGCTGTGATTTCACCACTACCAGTTACCTAGATTAAAACTAGCTCAGGTATATCTCCATGAGCTGAAGTCACCCCCTGTGATTGCAGGACATACATACGCACAGATGAAGACAGACTCCTAGCTCAGGCAGATTATACTACCTCAGCCACAGACAATAAAGTTCAGATGTTTATTTGGTGCTCGATTCTCCTTTCGTTTACACAAGGATAAGTCAGGAGTAACTCCACTGACGTCAATAGCATTTCACCTGGGTATAAATAAAATAAAGAAAGAAATGAAGCTTCTACCCCTTTAAATAGTAACTTGCACTTTCCAGGTAATTAACCATCATTGAAATACACAATGTGAAACTTTTTTGGACCATCAGGGCTCTTCTATCCTGTAATGGGTAGAGAGGAGTCTTTGAGCTCAGTTTCTAGAATAAGATGCACGTAATTTCCAACAAACTTCACACTAGCGGCTGAACTTTGTGACGGTGATCCCTTCCAGGTCCACCCATCGTTTGCCATTAAATCTGGGTGAGTAATTCACAGTAAACACAGTATTCAATTCATTTTATCACTTTCTCTGTTTGCGATTTATGCTTGGTATTCGCTATTCAAAACTTCTTGCAAACTCATTTCAGTTATTTAATGTCTTGGTTTATATATTGACCATGAAATGGTCAAACGGTTTGAGAACAAAGTTTCAGTGGTCACACGATGCATCTCTGTTCACCAATTGGTTGAGTACCTTAGAATCACGTTCCATTACATTTTCTGTAATATTTGCTTAAAATTCTCTTTTTTGATGGACACTCCTGTCTGTACACTCACTGGAATATTCATGGAAAGCAAATATGAAGAGAGAGACAAACAAACAGTGAATTAGTTAAAATTTTCACAAGTGTTTTTCCTGATGTTCACCCTGTTTGTCATAATTCTCTTCTGAGTTACACACGAAAGTACAATATTTACATTTCTTCTTGTTTATATCTGCATATGTAATTGGAATTGCATCAGCACAAGTCATAAGCAAAAAGAGAATCAAACTATGAGTGTTGGTAACAATCACGGAGTATTGGTCTGTCATGTCTATTGCCAATTATGTCCAGTTTTTTAAAAACCACCACAATAGTTTGTTTTGTTGCTTTGCTGATTTAGATCAATTTTTTCCTTAGGTCCATGGGCTCTGGTGCAGAACGAATTTACAGGCCTCAAGTTTGTTGCTTTGAAATTTGCGTTAGATTCTTTGCTCCAAATTCTCCCATGACCGACACACCACATCCCCTCATTTAAGTTGATGAGGCTGTAACACATCTAGGCCTTCACCCTTTCCTACATACTCCTATTGACTTCAGTAGGCGCAGAATCAAGCCCTTCATCTGTAACCTGCTTCCATGATCAGCGCTTCCCCTCTTGGTTTGTTTGTAAGTGCTCAAGCTCACACAAGCCTAACGATTCCCTTGAATTTTACAGGCATCTTCATGTTTGCTGTCAAACGCATGAGTTAGTTTTCTGGAGGCTATTGCAAGAGAGAAACCATTAATTACTGCAACTGCACAAAATGTCTCTTATTTAGAGACATATTTCAAAATGTTTTCAGCTGTTACACTGTCGTTTTCACAAACAGGGAGTAGCTAGTACATCATTCAGCTACCTTGGATTTGCAAAAGGCTGGTGGTATTTAAATTTCCTGCAGGCTAATCCTCTCTGTGAACTGCTTTTTACCCCTTTTTAGGATTCTGTGCCTTCAGGGGCTTAACGAGAAGATTTGCCCATACAAGGAACTGCCTTTATAGGATGGTAGAAATGCACATTGACTTATTTCTGAAGCTTCACAATACAATTTATTTTGATGCAGACAACCTCAAAAAGCATGGTTCTCAAGCAGATCCTGTGGATAAAGGCCTTGGGAAAGATGCCCCCTCCTTTATGTATTCCTAATGATATCATGGATTCTTCAACATTTTACATTTCCAGGTGGATACCTTATGGGTGGAGTTTTCAGAAGGGCACAGCACACACTGTTACAGCCAGATTTTCAAAAGTGCTCAGCCCCCAGCACCTCCTATTGCAACACCCAATGAGCTGAGCACTTTTAAAAATCTGATCTTCATTTAGCTGTCTAAATGGTGGCCAAGCTCTTCTGAAAAATCTGACCCCGTGTCTAACCTTGGAAAGTCGCCCTTTTTATGGAACTGAGCAAATGAACATTTAGTTCCAAGTACTTTTGTCCCATTTTTATTGACTTGAATTTTTAGCTCCAGCAGAAACTCTCCCCCCCACACACACACCTCTGCTATGAAATGTTCTCTCTTCAGTAGCGTTCATTAGCAAGAGTAAATGTGTGGGCCTAAATTCTGATGTCAGCAAGTTTACTCGGATAAATAAGGCATCCAGGTTAACAAGGATCAACTGATGAATGACTCCAGAAGTCAAGATTCGTAGGAGACTCAGAAACAAAATAATAAATCAGTGTGTTTCCTAATATTAGTTGGCCAGATTGGCAGCAGTTGCCAAAAAGTGAGCGATCTTAAAACAAACAAAACCAAAACTTTGCCTCTCTCTTTGATTATTAATGTTGGAACTATTTCCTCTTGCTTTTTGGGATGGAGGAGGAAATTAGTTATTGACACTACCAGTGAAAACCGAGACCTTCCAAGCATAGCTATGTCTATTCATAGAATGAAGGACACCTTCACCTTAGCTACACAGGGTCAAAATCTCTCTGGGTGCTGTGAATTTGAAAAACGGCTATTAAAAAGTCAAGGCAGAGATTTTACCACTTTGTTCCAAAACTGGCAGTTCTCTGCCTTATTACTGGCCTGGTAATCTTCCAAAAGATGATTAGTACTTGCCACAACTAGTATCACTCTCACAGATGAGGTCATATCCTTAAAGATCCCCGCTTATCTCCACCACCAAAAGAGAGTTTGAGGAACATCTTTGGAAGTTCTGAACAGACAGCAAGGGAACAGCCTAGAACTTGCAGCTTCAACGTACCAGCTTTTCCAAACTTTGAAATACTTGACTCAGACCATCTCACAAGCAGGGATCCACAGAGACAAGGGAAAGAAGGATGTCAACAGTGCATTAGATCCTTGGATTCTGAGGCCAGGAAGGACCATTGGGATCATCCAGTCTGATCTGCTGCATAACCCAGGTTATAAAGCTTCAGCAAAAGAATTCCTTGAGTATATCTTTTAGAAACACATCCAATCCTGATTTTAAAATGGCCAGTAATGGAGAATCTACCACAACCCTTGGGAAATTGTTCCAATAGTAAATTCTGGTCCTCCGTCCCCAACCTAGGCCAAGGGCTAGCCAGCCTCAGTCACCATCCAGGAGTTTTGTTCCTTCCTAGCACTTGTTGGGTACCACTGCACGTTCATACGGGTTTGTGTGCAAGCATCCATGCTGCAAATGAAACGTCTAATGTTATTTCCCTGCACGGCAGAGCATTCGAATGCTTGTTGGGGGCAGCAGGCAGGATCCCGCACTGGGAGGCAGCTGAGGTTGCTCAGTGGGTTTTGCAGGGATTAGAAACAAAGAGACCTAGCTCTTATATAGTGCTTTCCATCCGTAGATCTCCAAGCGCTGTACAAGGTCAGTCTCATTACCCAATGTACTGAAGGTGAAACAGGCACAGAAAAGGTGAAGCGACTTGCCCAGGGTCACCCAGCAGGCCAGTGGCCAAGCTAGGAATAGAACCCAGGTTTTCTGAATCCCAATCAAGTACTCTGTCCACTAGTCTGCACTGCTCTAGACTAGACAAACTAGAAGAGAGTGATTGGATCTGTAGCTCTTTTGTGGGAGGGCCAGTTCACAGAGGACTATACTCATCTGTAGCATTATACAGCAGTTTACTCACTGGCAATGTCCCAAGGGCTAATTAGCCAGACCAGCAAATGAACGTTTTGTGTTATGCTGTCAGGCTTATGAATGCGAATTCACCTGGAGGTGCTAAAATAAGTAGCCGAGCACATGGACAATTCAGGATGCAGACCATGGACAGGGAACATAAAACCACATCACATGCTCCTCAGAAAGCTCTCATCTGGCAGTTGACAACATTAGCTCTGCAGTGGGTAATTTAACTAGATTCATGGGGAAGAAGGGAGGCGTTGTTGTTCCTGCATCTTTGCCAGGATGCTCCAGAAATATAATTAAGTTTTCATGCTCAGACTAGTCAGCTAATCAATATATGGCTTTTTCTTACTTAACACAAACAACACATCCCTCTTTTACTGGCTAACTCCCATGGGCGTGGCCAGAGGATACGGATCGCTTTAGTTTTATTTCCATCCTTAACAAGGATTTCAATATCTTTATGGCTTTTGCGCTTCCAGGGGAGACTCCATACAAGCCTTTTTCTCTTTAGACCCTTGGAAGTCATTATATGGCCTGCAAGCCACTTGCAATACGATGATTTATCCTCATGCCTGTGACTGTTTTCAGACCCTATATGACGATGTAGAGCTACAGCTGCTGACTCACCTTGAAAACCATCCCCAGTTTGTCTCATTAGCTACAATGGAGGCATATAAAGGGTTGACAGTCTCGCTCTAAAGCAAGAGAGAAACAGGAAACCCTGCAGGAGAAATCCTAGAAACAGGCAGCTCGGCAAAAAGTTCAATTTTATGCACACCATTAAGAAAATTAAGAATAAAAGGAAAGCCCTAAAAAAAATAAGGTAGGGACAGGTGTGTACATGTGCCCCATGCCCCATTTAGAGTCCCCTGCTGCTATTCACCAACAGAGCAAGACTACATATATTAGCTTGTTTCAAGCAGTTGTAATCTCACGGACAGGTATTTTAGAGACATCACAAGCTGGGATGCTCATTATGTCAAGACACTGCATGCCCAGAGGATTGTCAAACCAATCAAAATAGCCACATGTGTTTCCGGTATACGATGTCATTAACACATCCGTTGAAACTGACCCCACAGCTGAAATTTTAATCCTACAGTCCAACCGTTTCGACTGAATTATAATACTACCACCATCAACTTATTCTTACATAGCGTTTTTTATCTATAGATTTCAATGGCCTCCTTTGTAAAGTGCTTTATCAAATATCTCCATTTTACAGATGGACAAACTGAGGCACAGAACGGGGAAGTGGCTTGCCCAAGGTTGCCTAGCAGGCCAGCGGCCAAGTCGGGAACAGAAGCCAGGTCTCCCTAGTTCCAGATAAGTGCTGCATCCACTAGGCCACATTGCTCCATTCCCATAAGGTTCACATGAGATTCTCCACTTTGAAAACTTTGCACTCCCATCACAGGCGTCATTGTCATCGGGCTCTTTGTCTTCAGGCAATTTAATGGACGACGAATGGTCCTTAGGCATGCGATGCCATCCAGACACATTATGCCCTGTGAGGGGGCTGGGAACAGTAACAACGACGAACATTTATACAGCATTCTTCCTCTCCAAACATTCAATTCATTTACAATCCATGTACTTGCAGCTTCGCTGAAAAGCAGCCACCCCTGCAGTGGAACTTGGAAGCCAACTGGTACACAACGTACTGAACAACAGATGGAAATTTTAATCAAGGACACCCTCCCTCCCCCCAGGGCGAGTCTCATTAAAATTGCCATTTGCATTCTTCGCAGACAAGACCTCCCTTTTGAAAGAAAGAATCTTCTCTGAAAGGATGGCAGCCTCTGGTCAAGGCCTGACACAATACTTTAGTTCAGACCCCTGGAGCACAACATGGGAACACTGCGCGAATAGTCCCAGGTGTCCAACGTGAACCAGGTTCAGTGTCACCTCTTTGTAGCCAGTAGCCCAACAGCCTGTAGGCAGAGTTCCCTTGGTGTATGGTCCAGGCAGGCCCTTCAGTATTGAAGTCATGCTTGTAAGGAAGCCTGCAGGTGTTTATAACATCTCAACAGTGAGTTTTCAAACAGCTCCTCCAAGCAGAAACCGAGAGTCAGCATTTCCTCCTTACCCCAGAGCTAGATTGTACCAGGTAGAGACAGCGGCAGAGAGGCTGCTGTAGAGCAGTGATGCCCCAAGGGTCACCCCAGAAGTTGATGCATCTCAGCAGGAAAAACCACCCCATCACACCCTGCAGCTCCCAAGGAGAACATATTTTCAGCCATCTCCTGGGATTCTTTAGCAAGGTCTCTCTCATCCAGACTTTCCATTCCTCCATTCCCTCTTTGGGGCGATGTGTGCCTTGCAGGTTTCAAGGAGTACTTCACATAATCCCCCAAGCACAGGGCCTGCAGTTCTTGCTGGTGCTTGTGTGGTGTGCACAAGGGCAATGGAAAAGGCGCCTGTCACTAGCTTCAGGAACAATCTAGCCCCTGAAAAGTTTGTCGGGGTCAACCAGCCAGCAGAGCTGGACCTCCTGCTGAAGCCAGGAAGCAAAGGCATATCAGGGTGATCCATCATTACATGATAATAAAACCTGTTAAAGACTTTCATTGCACAATGGCATCACCCTGGTTTAAAACTGGAGTAACACAGAGGTGAATCAACCCCCGCACACGCACACACTAAAATGTGCTACTTAAAAAACACACCTTCAGACACTGGAATTAATTTACATCTGATTTGTAAACTAAAACAAAGTTACCATTTTGCAAGATCAGTAGCACACCCACAATCAGGAGGCAGCAATGGAGAGCTATGCAAACGCTTTGCACTCTGCTCCGCACATATCAAGGTGTATCTTTATGACGACATGCTGTCTTTAGTAACCAATGCACCCTGTCGCAGGCAGCATTGGCCGATTGAGAAGTCAATAGATGGTGCTACAGAGCTGCTGCTCTGGTGTTCTCCAAGGTGCAGGGTGTTTTGGAAGTGTCTCTAGATTGTTATAAGCACAGCAGGAACCTGTTGCATGCATATCCTCATTACACACACACACACACACACTCTCTCTCTCTCTCAAAAGGTCAGCTCCCCCAGAGCCACAGTCACCCAAGGGTCAGAAACTACTTAAAAAAAATAAATCTGAATGAGTGTAATGGCCTGTAATGACAGATACAGAGACCCTCTAGCAGGATGTCACAAAAATCAGAATAAACACTTTAAAGGAATTGTGGGAAGAGGAATCCCTTTTGTGATTCTTCTACTAGACTGCCGCTAATGGCGGCATAGAAGGATGCTAATGTGCTCAGAAGGCCTTGGCTGGGCAATGAAGATTTGTGGTGGGAAGTTAATACACTCTCTGTGAGGATGTGAGGAATGGATTAAATGCTTTTCCATGTGCTCCCTATTCCGTTTCACACCAGGGCTGAGTCACTCAGCCAACACCAGTTGCTACCTTCTCCCCATCCGTTGGGCCACTTTGTGATGTCCCCTGAACTTCTCAAGCTGCATTATGGACCTCAGGTGAATCCCCTGCTCCCTGCATCCCATGATGGCAACAAATGGCTGGCCAGCACCACTCAGCTTTGCATTCCGGCTCCTGCCGCTCACTGGCTCACTACTGTTGTCAGGGTCTCCTCAGACAGCGGGGTTTGGGCCCCTCTCCTCCTCTGTGCAGCTACACAATCCTGGCACTGCCAGCTGGTAACCAGACATTAAAGCAGCCTTCACCAACTAGCAGAGATCCCATGCAGTGATAAGGCCCACTGGGCGCGAGCCCTGTGCACAGACTCTCCACGAGGCTGGTTTCCTGATCTATAGGCTGCAGCTCTGTTGTGCATGGAGCCTTCTCCTCACGCCTACCCGCTCCGTGACTGAGCCAGAAGGAGCTGGTCTAACTTTGGCTTGGGCAACTCCCACTCTTGGATGCCAGCTGTGAGGGCCACATGTGCATGTCGGAACAGCATTTGGCCTTTAGGGAGTCTGGAAGGAGAAGGAGGTTGGGATTCTTCTCAATCCATCTGCAATGTTTTGCAGAAGGGAGCAGGACCAGCGCCGCTCAGAGGATTCAGGGGGCCTGGGGCAAAGCGGGGGAGCAGACACACTCACCAGGCGGCGCTCCGAGTCTGCGGCAGTGGCGTGTCCTTCAGTCGCTCCGTAACTTCGGCAGCACTGAAGGACCCGCCACTGAAATGCCACCGAAGACCCGGAGCGACTGAAGGGCCCCCCACTTCCGAAATGCTGCCAAAGACCCAGACCGCTGCCGGGTAAGTAAAAAGGCGCCTCTAGCCAGGAAAGAGATTCTTGGCCGGGGCCCAGGGCAAATTGCCCCCCCCCCCCCCCCCCCCCCCCCGGGCAGCCCTGAGCAGGACTCTAATTGTCCAGAGAGGTGGAGGGGACATCATGCAAGGGGCCTTTCTCCTGCATAGCTGCCACTACCTCCAGTAGAGCAGACAAGAGGGGGAATATTCAGCTTGCAGGAATCTAATTGGCACGCTCCCCTCCTGCACTGCGCAGTGACTGCCTTCAAACGAACAAATAAAGAGTTTGTTAAAGTTGCCCAGAGTGGCATGAATTATCTCGTTGTGCTCTGTGACCACAGGGGAGGGCTCCCAAGGAACAGCTGCAGCCCAATCCAGCCAAGGTGCATTCACCTGGGTTTGACCCTGACAGGAGCACAGCCGGATGATTTTCTGCATTTCCAGCAGAGTTTCCTGAACATCTCTGATCTACATGGGCACTCTAGGTCCTTGTCCCTGCCAATCACCTCTCAGGGGCAGGAGATGCATCTGTTTAATGTAGAAGGTAGCTCAGGGTTAGTGTCACTCACCATCCCACCCCAACCATCATTATGGCCAGACCATTATTCTAAACCCACTGCTAGCTTGCAAGGCTGCATTCCACCGCGCCTTGTTTAATCACAATATACTGTGACTGAGGGTTCAACAAAGCCCCATGACGTATAAATATTTTAAGCTCTCACTGCGAGAGTGTTTTGAGAATTAAAATGTACAGCCTCACAAAATTACAGTGAGCTGCTCTGTTCGGGACCACGCCTAAAGACACCTGAACCAAGGCACTTCATCATGACAAAGCCGGACAGCAGGAAACGACTACAATCTCTATCACACTGAAGCCACAAGTCAGAGTTTAACCTGCATAACAAGCTCATCCGCCCTGCATTGACAACATAAATCTAATACCATCCCAGGAACCTGTACCCTCAAGACTATGATCTTTGGCCAATAGCAACTATTGCACGTCTCAGGTGAAACCAGAAATAGCTCTTTCAAAATTGATCTTGGCACAAGTATAGATGTTTAAAGTGGAGACTGGTAATTTATTGGGATAGTTCGGAAACCATACATTCAGGAACACCCATGACATAACAAAACTCACTTCAATGTATTCATAGTAGGGGTGAAGTCAAATCTCAGCTACATTGGTGTAAATCCTGAATAGCTCCAGTGGAGTCACTCAAGATTCACACCAATGTAAATGTGAACAGGATTTAGCCCAGGGGCAGGAATAGCATTACTGCCATCACTAGAGGTGCCCTGGACTCATGCTAGCCCTCAGCGCTGGGGTGAATTTCACCCATCGTGCTTAGTTCTGAGGCCCTCCTTACTCTTTTCTTACTTAGGTAAAACGTCCATTAAACTCAAAGAGTTTTACTGGAGTAAGGAGCGAGTCAGGACTAAGTCCAGAATACACTGTTCTGTTCTTTAAAAAGTTCACTCATTTTTAAAAAAACATTTGGAGTAACCAAATCAATTAAAAAGAAACAAATTTTAAAATGAGAAAAGGAAATGTTTTAAAATACAAAGTATAGTTAACTTATGGAACTCATTGCTACAAGATATCGAGGCCATGAGTTTAATGGAATTCAAAAAAAGATTATCCCTATACAGGTGTAGGGAGAATGTTCACTGTTACATTATATAGTCTAAAATGTATAAGGGGTATAAACTTTCATGCTACTAGACATAAGCCAATATCTAACTGACTGGGATTACAAAGAAACCGCCTCCAATGGGCAGGTTATTGCCTTCCTGTTCATTACCGTGGAGTTCTTTCATCTTCCTATGAAGCATCTGTTTATTGGCTGCATTGGAAACAGGTTAGTCTGGTCACTATGGAGCGGTCTCTATGTTCTGTATTAGAACTGAATGGCCATGACAGGGAAAGCATCATAAATAAGTGTCAAATCGTCTTGAGTTTCTCTGGAATTGATACCCTGCAGTAGCACTTAGCCCTACTTATTGGTGTCATGCGACCTGAAAGGACGTTTATAGTAAATTCCCATAAAGCACCACCCATAAATCGATATACATTCCCTGTAGTTCTAATATGGTACAATACCCACCAAGATGAGACTGGGCAAACATGAGACAGGTGGCTGAAAAAGAAAAGTATTTCCAAATACACATGACTAGTCATGCTATATAGACCCTTCTTTGGTGGAGCATCACTGGTTCAATGGAGTAACTTAGGTTGGTCTACGCTGGGGGGTGGGAGGGGGGAGAATTGACCTAAGATACGCAACTTCAGCTATGCTATTCTCATAGCTGAAGTCGACGTACCTTAGTTCGACTTACCTCGCGTCCTCACGGCATGGGATCGACTGCCGCCGCTCCCCCGTCAACTCCACTGCCGCCTCTTGCCACAGTGGAGTTCCGGAGTTGACGGCAGAGCGATCGGGGATCGATTTATCGCATCTACGCTAGACGCGATAAATCGATCCCAATAGATCGATCACTACCCACCAATCCAGCAGGTAGTGAAGACGTACCCTTAGAAACTTCAGTGGAATGGATAAGTTTATAAACCAGGGATCCAGGCAGTATCTAGTGAGTTGGTCTGGCTCAAAGATTCCTGATGCATTGATAACCCAAAGCTAAACTAATTAATGTTACTTGTTAAAATGTTCATGCTCACCACTGGCCATGTCCCTCTTCACTAGCGAATCAAAAGCAGATGAGCTAGGACTACAAATACTGTTGGATTGAAAATTATACTGAACCAGGGTAGACTGCAAGAATAGACTTGCCCACAATCCAAAGGGCCTGGTTTACCTCTCTGGGGTAAATCAGAAGCAGCTCCAATGAAATCAATAGTTTACACCAGCATGAAGACTGGGTGTAACGGAGAGGAGAATCAGGCCCGTAGAGTTTGGTTTTGCATGTCACCCATGCCAGCTTGGTATGGCGCTCTGTCCCCCTCGGTGGCGCCTGGGCCACACAGAAGTTGATGAGCCTGCTGCACTTTTGGCGCACAGGCAGCTGTGTGAATTACAAACACTAATTTTGTTAAAGTACTCTGAGATCCTCAGGGGAAAGGAGTGTATGAATTCTTCCATTAACTAATAACAAAAGTATATTAGATCTGATGACGACAGAGAAGAGACTTCATATCCAACCCTCCCGCCCCCCAACTTAGGAATGTTCAAACTCTGGATTCAAATTTTGTAGCATGAGCTCACCTTAGACGTATATGTACATTCATCTCTCAAAGGAAATTCACCCCTGTGCAGAGGGTCTACTTGAGGCCCCTGGGACTTAAATTATGCATAATCCTTTTACAAGCCCTCTGCACAGACCGGTAGGGAACAATCCTGCATTGGCAGGAAATGATATATGGGATAGTCTAGTTAGGAGATCTTCTCCATCTCTAACTTCTTTTAGTTTTACACTAGTGTTTAGGACCCCCATTGTGCCAGGTGCTGTACATAGACATAGTAAGAGAGAGCCCCTTCCCAAAGACCTTACAATGTAAATAGACAAGACAGACAAGGGGGCAGAAAGGAAATGTTATCCCTTTACTTTTCTTTTCTTTTTTTTTAAATCTATTTCGGAATTTTTAAACAGGCTAAGAAATCATCGCCATGCAAGTTTCAGAGACAAAATGAGAGTCACTTCAGCAGTGAGGTTTTGCTTAGAGAAACATTACGCAGTACTACAATCATCAGATCTCTCTATCTATCATGGTGTTACCATACTACAGAGTGCACAAGCAGAGAAGTTAAAGGACCTGCCTACGGTCACACAGGGAATCTGGCAGAGTTGGGAATTCAACCCAGATCTCCTGAGTCCCAGTCTATTGCTTTAACCTCAAGAACAGCCTTCTTTCCCTAATACGTGTAAATCATCATCATCATAGGGCCATATTTCTTCACCCCCAGCTGCCCAGGCCTACATAGATAGAGGGTGGCCCAACCATTGGTCACTAGTGACTACTGCAGCATTGCAGAGCCTTGAGCTTGAATTTCCTGACTTTTGTTAGTTGAAGTTAGGCAGGTCAAACCTGAAACATTATCTAAACAAAAGGGTTTTTTTTTAAATGCTTTAATTGTAAAAATGTGTTTGCTCGGTTAGTCCATCCAAGACACACAGAGAACAAAGTACTGTAGGTGATCTCTTTTATTTGATTAACTTCATACAGGAAAGTTTTTGAAATTTATACTTTCTTCATCAGGCTGGTGGATAAAGAGCTAAGCCAAGCAACTGATACAGCACTTCAGAAGTTTATTAAATTAACCAATTAAATCGAGGCAGTATACAACATATATGGGCCAAAGCAAACAATGCTGGTGGAACTCATTCTTCAATGCGGAGTTCCAGTCAGTGCTGATAATGCAGGGTCAGCATTTCCAGCTCCTACGCATGCAAAAAACTGTAATTCCAACCCACTGAATTCTGCCTTTCCAAGTGATTCATAAACATTCCCCAGAAAAGAGAGAAGAAACTGATTTTTCACTGGTTTTATCTGCCATCTGGATCCAAAAGCAGGTTTGGCCAGGTGAACTGGCTTGGCACATCACAGAACACAACGTGAGCCCGCCTCTCCAGCGCCCAGAGCCATCGGTTGTTATTCACACCAGTGCAAAGCAGGTGTGAAGTGTTAACAAATCGGAACGGTAACATTTTACATTTTCTCTGCCCATGTGCAAAATGACTTAAGCAGGAGCAGGCTAACAGACCATGGAAGCCTGCATCACCATAGGGGGCAGGTGTCAGGGTAAAGGGTCACTTCTACTTGTATGCCACAGCATACATACTTGTCTACTACTCTGTAGCTGTTCACTGCCTAGGATGAGGGGGTCCTGTTCTTGGGTAGGGTTGTCAGGAGTCTGGTTTTCGACCAGAATGCCCGGTCAAAAAGGGACCCTGGCAGCTGGTCGGCACCGCTGACCGGGCCATTAAGAGTCCGGTTGGCGGTACAGGCAGCTCCCTACCCGTCTCTGCACTGCTCTCGGGAAGCTGCCGGCATCTCCCTCTGGCTCCTAGGCAGAGGGACGGCCACGGGGACTCTGTGCGCTGCCCCCGCCCCCAGCGCCAGTTCAGCAGCTCCCATTGGCCGGGAACCGCAGCCAATGGGAGCTACAGGGGAACGCCTGCAGGCGCGGACAGTGCGCCGATCCACATGGTAGCGCTTCCAATGAGGAGCTGGAGGGAGATCATAGAATATCCGGGTTAGAGGATGGATTTGTCTAGGTCTCTCTGTATCCTATCCCTACCCTCCAGCGTCGCTGCTTTCCAGGAGCCACCTGAGGTAAGCGCCACCGGAGTCTGCACCCCGAACCTCCTCCTGCACCCTAAACGCCAGCCCAGAATCCTCTCCCGCACACCAAACCGCTCATCTCCAGCCCCATCCCAGAGCCCACTCCCCCAGATGGAGCCCTTACTCCCTCCCGCACCCCAACCACCTGCCCCAGCCTGGAGCCCCCTCCCACACCCCAAACCCATCATCCCTGGCCCCACCCCAGAGTACAACTTAATCAGCAGGGGAAGCTGTTTGGGACAAGGACGCTCTCGTTTATGTGGCTGTACAGCACTTACCACAAGGGGGCCCTGATCTCTATCAGGTCCTCGTTGCGCTACGGTAATACACAAACAATACAATTCACCAAGACAGTAGAGCACTGTCCACGCCACCAGTTCCATCCCACAGGACTTAAAATACTAGAAGTCGCAGAGCCTGTTGAGTGATCAAATAAGAGCCAAATTCAATGCAAGCAGTGACCACCACCGAGCTTAGGGGGGGGTTGAAATCTGGGTTTGGATCCAAATTTTGCAGCTTAATTCTGTCTCTCTCATCAACCCTCTTGGGCGCTTTGGAGAGCCAGGATTCACTGGTTTTGCAATATGTGCAAAAACTTTTTCACACGGTTCCATAATAAGTCACTGGAAAAAAAAAATAGGCACCGTTAATGGAAACGCTGAGAACATTTACTGTAACAGCATGATCAGCAGTGACTATAATTCACCTTCAGAGAGTTACACCCACAAACTGCTTTCCTTGGCCCATATACCCTGTATATTGCCTCGGTTTAATTGGTTCGTTTAATAAGCTTGAGGAGCATCCAGTTGCCTGGGGGAGGAATTTAGCATGGTTTAAAAATGGGTATCCTGGTTTGTGCCCACAGATTGTTCTTTTGGAAGGTGTAGCCGGGGTGCAGTACCGCGTTCTGGTCCCGCTCTGCCTGCGCTTGCTGCTACACAGCCTGTCTGAAGGGCTTACGAGTCCAGCCCAGTTCCAGCAGGGCAATGCAGATGCACTGATCTAGATTTGAAAGGAGCTTCGCCAACAAAGGTTGACTTGCGTTAGCTGAAGCCGTTTCGTTTCCCAGCTCTGCGAATGGGGCTTACAAGAGGCTGGGAGCTTATACGAGTATCTCCAGAGGAAGACGATGGCACAGTGGGTCAGGCACCGGACTAGAGCTCAGGAGACCTAGGTTAGAGGGCTGCTCAGGCCTAATTTTTGGATCCAACCCAGTTCCAAGTCCACCCAACCCAACATGAGTGGAGAGGGTTGGTTGAGTCGTTCACCACCACCACCTCCTGTCCAAGGGGGTCAGCTCTCCTCCCACTGCATGGCACAGTGGCAGGAGTGCATGCACTGCCCCCGCCATCCACTGCCCCCTGCTGGGCCGTGTGCGAGCTGCCACTCCTCGGCACACAGATTACGTACCATATGCAGTGCAGCAAGGTATGGGGCAGCCGGCAGGAGTCAGGCAAACAGCCACCTCTGTGCCAGCCCAACAGGCAGCAGGAGGAAATCTGACCTGACCCGAGCCCAAAGGGGTCCAGTTACTTTCCCATCCAACCCAACACTCAGAGGATTTGGGTCGGGTTGCAAGGCTCTAACCTGGGCTCTGTTCCCAACCCTGACTGTGACTAGTTCAAGGTCACATGGCCTCTCAGTACCTTTCTTCCCCTTCTTTTGCTTTGTCTGTCTAATTGGACTTTAAGATCTTCAGAGTAATGGTGTCATTTTGCTTGTTCAAACTATGCATTTGCACCATGCTTAGCACAATGGGCCACTATTTCAGCTAGGGCTTCCAGGTACCACTGTAATAAAAAATAAAATGATGGAAGAAAAATATTAGCAACTTAAAAGCCATTAAGATGCCCTATCATGGTCATTTCGTTACCAACATTTTTTTGCTCTCACTTAAAAGTTGTTTCATTGAGAAATAGGGCTGGAGAATGGGTGTGAAGTGAAGGATTCTGCCAGGGCGATGTAACCTTACATATTTTCTTGTTGATTTCACTACAGGTGCGTAGTACCCCAGGGGCCTCTCTGGTTGTGATGTAAGCCAAGACCGTGGAAATCTCACTAAAAACAGGAGTACTGTATCTTTTTGCGGCTACAGACTAACACGGCTGCTACTCTGAAATCTATCACTAAAAACAGCTGATTCTGCAAGGTTGCCACCAATTCAAGATGGGGGAAAAAAATCATACCAGAGCTAATGAGATTTCTGCCAGTCTGGGCTGCGGTCTTGCAAGATCGGTTCACAAGATGTTGGTGCCTTTGAACCAGAGTCTTATGGCCCAGCCTGAAACCCAGACACATAACCCTACCTTAACTCTAACTAAAGATTCTGTGCCAAAACTTGCCTCCTCCTAATGTGTACAGATAATCCCACCCAAAGATTGCAAAAGGCAGAAGAAAGGAGAGAGGGGACCAGCATGGATCAGACACAGGGGGACTGGGGAGAGAAGAAATGAAAACACATCGTGAACAATCCCTCTAGGTTAAGGTCTTCTGCCCAAAGAGCTGTCTGTCTCTCTCTCTCTCACACACACACACACACACACACACACACACACTAAAATAAAAGGCAACTGAGACAGCAGCTCCTGTTACTGCTGCTAAGTTAGAGCCTCGGATTCTGGCAGTAGCAGTGGCAGTGCCCCAAGAACAATACTTCAGCGGAAGAGCAGGCACAGCTGGCCCATTCCCCTCAGGCTCGTCAAGGGCCGGGATCACTACTGTTTTCCTGGAGAATGTGCAGCAGCACCCAAGACCGCACCCGATAAGTTTAGTGGCTTAACCCATAGGAAGGAGGGGGAGCAGTTGTAACTATGGCCCCGTTCCAAAGTGCTTCAGAGACCATAATAGGAGAGAGGGGCAGAGAAGCGGCAGTACATGCTGAGACCCAACAGGAAAGAAACAGCAGCAATGTGCAGGTAACTTTTCTACGCTCAGTGCCACAGCCGGGATTTTGGTATTACTCACCTGGATTGGTTATGCTATTTGTGTTTGCATGGTCCAAATGATAATAGTAAACAAGCAAGTGAACGCTGTTATTTGTATTACGGTAGCACTGAGAGGCCCCAGCTAAGAGCAGGGCCCCATGATGCTAGGTGCTGTACAGACACATAGTGAGAGAAGTTACAAGGAGAGAGGAAGAGAAAGGCAGCAAGGGGGAAGTAAACACAAAGCCAGTGGCAGAACCAGGAACAGAACCTGGATCTCCTGATTCCCCATCCAGTGTCTTAGCCACTAGGCCATACTGCCTCCTGACTGACCAATTATTTTGCTTGTTTGAGCTGATCATACTTAGAGAAGTCTTAGTGCATTATCACTTGAACTCCCAAGATTTCTGGTCCCTCGTCTGCTACCAGACTGCATCATGCGTGGTACCTGACAGTGCTCAACACAACTCCTGTTTGACGGCAACGAGAGTCTTTCCATTGATTTCAAACTGGCAAGGGGATTAGGTCCTTAGCATCCAAAGTTGTTACATTTACTGTGATATGTGCAGGATTTCCCATTCTAAGCAAATGCAATAGCAGAACTCTGAGAATGAATCACACCCACTGTACAAGAGATCGCGCTGGTCACTGTGCAGCACTCAAGCGTTTCAAACACCCAGGTATGCACCACGAAATCCCAACCAGCTTCTTTCTCAATGATCTAGCATAAAATGAGCAAGTCCTTCTTGGCTTCATTGTCTCATTCTGCTGCTATTTTGTAAAATTTAACAACATTCATTTTTTAAACAAAGCAAAGATGTTGGAAGGTGTAAACCCCCTTTCCCTTTAATGGCACAGGATTAGGGAATTTGGACATAACTGGCGGCAATATCGGGTTGTTTGTGCTTTTATACAAAATTATTAGTTTCCCGAAAGTATTTTTTTTTTTTTTTTTTTTTTTTACAAAGCAAACCAAATGATGTCCTTATCCAGGCTGCACCAGAGATGAAATGACTTATATCCCATGTTCACATTGGGCACAGAGATCTCTCAGCACAAGAGAGAATCTTACCTACATTTTTGAAGATTTATGGCCAAACTATTGGCCTATGGAAGAGGGCACAGCTCCACTGACTTCCATTTATATCAGCAGAAAATGCAGCCCTTACTCGGCAGCTTTCAATTACGGGGGAGAACGCTGGGATTGGGCAGGCATGCTTCTAGACTGCTTTTGAAATTCAAAGTCACTTTTGCAAGTTCAGAATATATAACAGCTGATCATTCTATAACCAAATCACAAGACAAATGCAAAACCCAATGCCTTTTGTTACCATGTCCAGGACATCCTCAGCCAATTACGAAACTGCAGTCAAAAAGGCACACAAGTCAATCTAGAGCAGGGGTAGGCAACCTATGGCACGCGTGCCAAAGGCGGCACGTGAGCTGATTTTCAGTGGCACTCACATTGCCTGGATCTTGGCCACTGGTCCAGGGGGCTCTGCATTTTAATTTAATTTTAAATGAAGCTTCTTAAACGTTTTAAAAACCTTAGTTACTTTACATACAACAACAGTTTAGTTATATATTACAGACTTATAGAAAGAGACCTTCTAAAAACGTTAAAATGTATGACTGGCGTGCGAAACCTTAAATTAGAGTGAATAAATGAAGACTCGGCACCCCACTTCTGAAAGGTTGCCAACCCCTGATCTAGAGCCTCAAAGAAAGTATACAAGCCCAGCAAAACAATGTTGACATTGCGCAATATACTCTTTACACGCCTAATCCAGATACTATATGCATAACTCACCTCTGACACACATTAACTATTAACCTCACTAGCGTTAATTCCAGTTTACCTCCACCCCTGGGTAAGTAAGGCCCAGATCATACAAATATGCACTTGCTTAGCTTTAGTGCATGAGTAGTGCCATTGAAATCAATGGGATTATTCACAGTGGTAAAGTTAAGCATGTATAAAACTGTTGGCTGGACTGGGGCCCAAGGCATTCTCTACACGGTTTCCGTACTTGTATTTTCTGTTATGTTTTACCAACACAGTTAAAGTGGTATAATGTCCTAGTGCGGATATAGTTAGGCCTTGGCTACACTTACCCGCTAGTTCGACGGCTGGAAATCGAACTTCTGGGTTCGACTTATCGCGTCTAGTCTGGACGTGATAAGTCGAACCCGGAAGTGCTCGCCGTCGACTGCGGTACTCCAGCTCGCCGAGAGGAGTACCGCGGAGTCGACGGGGGAGCCTGCCTGCCGAGTGTGGACCAAGGTAAGTTCGAACTAATTCGAACTAAGGTACTTCGAACTTCAGCTACGTTATTCACGTAGCTGAAGTTGCGTACCTTAGTTCGAATTAGGGGGGTAGTGTAGACCAAGCCTTAGACACTTGCGAAGATGCTGTAGATCAGTGTGATTATTCCCCGATAACTATATTGGTATAACTGCATCCACACTACCGGGGCTGTACCACTTTAACGACATTAGTGTCATTAAAACAGTACCCCTTTGTGTTTAGACAAGCCTAACCAGGAGAATCAAACCCACTGTCTCCACTTTTAAGTCCCTGGGATATCATCAGTCCCGGAGAGGTACCGCAGACTATAATCAAGAGGAGTCCAGGTTCTAAGAACATTTGTTACTGGGAACATTTTGTTCCCCATCCGCCCCAAAATAAAAAGCTTCAATACACAGTTTTCCAACCAGCTCTACTTGTGACCAGGGAAGAGATCCAGATTATTCCCATGAGAAAAGAGAAAGATGATATCAGCTACAAAGTCATTCCAAATTTCAGAATATGGTACTAGGGGGCAGGTAATTAAATGAGGAGTGTTCCAACTGGTAAGAGGTTCAAGAACATGTGGTAACTAAGGGTAAACAGGAAATCCAGATAAATCTATTTCACCCAGAGTAGTAAACATCTGGAATAAGTTGCCAACAATTTAAGACCATCAAAGCAAATGGTATTAAATGAGTTTAAGAGGCAGCTAGAGGGAGAACAGGCAGAGACTGAAGGATACAGTGACAAAGGAGGGAGGTGGGGCTGAAATTAACCTAAGGCGACAGACTTGTTAGCCTAAAAGGTTATTTTCCTGTCCAGTAATTCTGTATCTTCTCATTGCTCCAGGGGTTAACTGATTCTTTTTTCTGGTCTTTGGTTCATGGAGGGGGGAATTGTACTTTAGTTAAGTGATTCTCCACTGGAAAAATGACATGATACGCTACTGCCGAGCTCCCCATTGTAATCCAGGAAAGTGCATGAAAATTTAATATACTCCCTGACTCCCACAAACATTGCTTTTTGAAGTAGAGATTCCCCCTACTGCAAAAATTAAAACCTCCTCTTTTGCGTTTGCTCTGGAATGCCTGTCTGAAGAATAAAAACCTTGCCCCTCTCATCAAAAGAGGTTAGTAAATATTTCCATGGACTCCAAGAGCTGGTTTTAAAAACTCATTTGTTTTAAAGTAATGCAAAACAGACTAAACAACACCTTTAAGGATGTCAAAAAACAGTAGGCATAAGTGAACAGGGAGGCTACAAAGGAAATGCTTAGCCTGCGTTACCCTTTAATATCCTGCTCTTCTCTAGAAGGGAGCTAAGGATAATAAGAAAGTTCTGCTGATCCTTAGTCAAAAGAAGAGAACGGTCTCCCATCTCCTTGCGTAACTGTTATAAATGAACTACGTTGGTTACATTCATGGTAATTAACACCCCTTAAAAGACAGTCTTGGAATTTCGTTTTCCACCTCCTATCATTGGGCAACAGAATATTCATAAAAACAGTAGAAGGAAACAATTCTAATAACAAAAGGAAAAACAAAACATAATCCAACCTCCGAAGTTTTCTTCTCAACTAGTTAAATTAAATTGAACTGAGTATTCAATGTGAAATTGACCCAGGAATTGCAACACAGAAAAACTAAAAACCAATGCACTTCGGAAGGATCCTGGAATAAAAAAAAAAAAAAAAGCAGAATCAAGCCTGCCTCCATCTTTAGAAGTTATAGTTTCTGTAGCATGCACTATCTTAGGCCCTGATCCTGCAAACACTTATGCACATGCTTACTTCTCTATAATGAGTAGTCCCATTGAAATCAGTGGATCTACTCATGGTTGTTGATTACAAAGTTAAGCACATGCATAGCTGTTTGCAGGATTGGGGGAGGAGGGTGAAACTCATTCCTGTGTATGTGACCACTTAAGCCCCCAGAACAGACATTGTATTTGCCCTCATTACATCAAAATCTCAATCAAGCAGGTCACTGGGGATAGCCCCATCAATAACGTCCCATCTACACATGCCCCTCTCTCTCTGTTATACAGCAATCCCATATGACAAATTGCAAACTTGCTTTAATATGCCATTTATACATACAGTATATATTGTGTATGTGTCTACCCCTGTTTGTGTACACGCCCCACTGAGCGTTCATATGGTTGGTAGTCTGAAAAGAGCCAGTGTCTGATGAGCGAATAATGTTTTACTAGGAAAATGATCCAGATAAAAGGAAAAAAAGAGCTTTGCCCTGGCCCACAGTACTTCTCCTTTAGCCATGTCCCCTTCATTTTCTGTCATGACATACAGGGCCAGTCTGTGGCTGCCCCACCATAGATGTACCAGAGTGGAAAGGGTGAAGGGAACTCAGTCACCTGGAAAAACACAAGTCATTCCCTGCTCATCTATGAAAAGACATGCACATATAGCAGGGGTTTATTCCTAATATAGGCCAACAGAAATCTGTACCAAGAGTTGTCAAGCATCATATATAAAAGAGTTTTGCTTGTATTCTGCTCTTTCTGGAATTGGCAGAAATCAGCAGTGGACGAGCTGTAACACCTCAACTTTTGCATTGTCAGTGCTTTACCAACCAATCCATTAAAACCTAACTAGAGGGACCATCTGGGAAAGAACTGATTAAAAGTTCGATCCAACCAGAAAGGTATGCTGCTACATAAGCCCCACCGGACCCTGTCTGTAAGAGATGGCCAGCCAGCGCCTTGCCCATGTGGCTTGATGCCCTGTAGTTTAATTGACACAACACTGATAGCAATGTGAATGTCTGAAACACAGGAGATCTTAAATACTGCAAATGTTTTTTCTGTGATTGAGGGCTGCTTTAATGAGTGTACTGAGGTGTAGTAGCTGGAAGAAGGTGATAAGCATTACATGTTCTATGGAAAGCCAGAGCGTTACTTTATATAATAAGATACAGCTGACTAAACAGGGCACTGAAAGTCATTCATGGCTAAAACAAACGAAACGGTTCACTGGATACGTACCACAGGGTGATAGAAGGGCCTGAATATTCTAATTAACATGCTACTGGGAAGAGAAACACGCTTGCCAACACTGGATTCATAAGGCTGAATCCTCAGGTCTGACTGAGCCACGCTCAGTGCAGAACCGGATTTGGGGAGGGGGAAACAGTGGCTGTATGCTACCTTTGTGCCCCCCCCCCCAATCCGCCCCTTCGGGCCTTAGGGAAAGTACGAGCAACCCCAGGGGTTCCCACCTCTTCCCCCGCCGGGCGGTGCCCCCTCCCCCCCCCCCCCGGACCACTCTGCAGGTGAGGATTGTCAGAACAACAGCTCCCCACTCACCAGCAGCCTGGGCAGGAGGCTGTGCCAACTCTGTATCACCCAGGGATTCACCACATTTGGGGTAAAGACCCAGCCCAAAGCTTACCCAGAGCAAGTCAGCCCCTGAAGTGAGGTCACCTGGAGCTTCTCACATGAGGCAATAGGAACTTTTACCCAAGTGAAACCCCACAGATCAGGCCCTTTGGGGATGCTGAATATGACCCTTCCGTGGGAGAGAGAGGTAAGTTCACATGCAGACTGTGGGATCAATTGTGCTTGGCTGGCTCAGCCTCTCACTTGGGGTGAGCAGAGCTGCATTCTGCCAATGCCTTCCAAAGTGACTAGGGAGCACAGACACTGGCCCATCCTGGGAGGGATAGCTCAGTGCTTTGAGCATTGGCCTGCTAAACCTAGGGTTGTGAGTTCAATCCTTGAGGGGGCCACTTAGGGATCTGGGGCAAAAATCAGTGCTTGGTCCTGCTAGTGAAAGCAGGGGGCTGGACTCGATGACCTTTCAGTTCTATGAGATAGGTATATCTCCATCCTATTAGCGGGCACAGCATGCATTCCCATGTAAACCAGGCCAGCTCTGCAGGAGGGATTTCAAAGCACAGCCCTGCCTCCTCCCTTTGGGAGAGCAGCCCATTGCCTAAACAGCTCTATTTAATCAGCACAAGCTTTTAATCAGATGCAACTCAGCCCTCTTTGGAAGCACCAAACCCAGCACACAGGTGAAGCCACTGCATAGCACTGCCTGCTCCTCGCAGCTCTGCTACTGACCTGGAGCAGAGTCTCAGATTTAATGAAATAGAGGGTTAAAAATACACTGCTCTGGCATTTTACGCAGCTTTGGGTAGAACCCTTCCCTGGACATGTGTTTAACCCTACAACCATTCCAAAATGTCCTCAAGTAACACAAAATAAAGTACCACCTCATATTTCAGCATTCTCTAGTTACCGTTTGTATCAGCTGCACAGGGACTATAAACAATACATTTCCTTTAGTCAAAAAACGCTACCAAATTTTAATGATAAACAAAAGAGTTACGTGCATTCTTTAGCATTTGATTCTTGCAGTAAGTATTAAAGTCAGCCACAGTTTGCCCACTTTGCAACCTTGCTACAACTTGGTTTCCCCTGAGCCTAACAAATTCAGCTTCACAAAGACCTCTGTGATTGCTGCTTAAGCTTTATCACCTTTGCAAATGACCATAACAAACTCAAAAAGGGGTTACAATACCTGCAAATTCAAGGGAGTCTCAGCCCACAGTGGATATGTTTCAGGTAGCTCAAGCCCCTGCAGCAAAGCGCTTCCTATCCACCACAGCTGTGCTGCTAAGTGGGCACAGAATCTCGGGTTTAAAGAGACAGGGGCAAAAATATAGTTATCTGGTAATTGACCCAGCTTTGTGTACAACAACCTCCTGGGAAAGAACATTGCAGTGTACACCACACTTCAGAGTGCTATACTGATAACATTAGGGGGGTGGGCCAGGAACAGGCCTTGAAAACAAGGAAGGAGGACTTCACCCCATGGCATTTATTGTGTGTGGTTGGATGTCTGCCTGTTACAGCCATATACAATATGCCTGGGTATTTCAGTGTTCTGTGACCCCTCCAAGTAACCAACCAACCCAGAGATGTCTTTAGAGCTCTTCAGGAAGGAAAATAGAATCTGTAACGACTGTAGCAAATCTCTGCTAACTCCAGGAACGCTTCGCTCCTAGAAAGCAGAGAGCAGGTTAGGGAGTGGAGAACAGCCATTCAAGTGACAGACTAAGGTCTGGTCTATACTACCCGCCTGAATCGGCGGGTAGAAATCGACCTCTCGGGGATCGATTTATCGCGTCCCGTCGGGACGGGACAATCGATCCCCGAATCGGCGCTCTAACTCCACCAGCGGAGGTGGGAGTAAGCACCGCCGACAAAAAGCCGCAGAAGTCGATTTTGCCGCCGTCCTCACAATGGGGTAAGTCGGCTGCAATACGTCGAATTCAGCTACGCT
The DNA here is from genome assembly GCF_013100865.1 of Trachemys scripta elegans. Classification (NCBI taxonomy): domain Eukaryota; kingdom Metazoa; phylum Chordata; order Testudines; family Emydidae; genus Trachemys; species Trachemys scripta. The sequence goes on from NC_048315.1 coordinate 18,142,055, forward strand.
ATTCACGTAGCTGAATTTGCATATCTTAAATCGACTCCCCCCCGTAGTGTAGATGTACCCTAAGATCCTGAGCCTGCAAGCTCAGATGTGTAGGTGAACCATTGTGTCTCTATAGGGTCTCATGGACTTGGTGGGATTCTATGTAAGCAGAGGAGTCCCCCACTCACATGTCTAAGATTATTGGGTTGGAGCCCAGATTATTAGAGGGGCAGTATTGCCCAGGGGATAGGGCACGTGACATGAGTTCTATTTCTAGTTCACAACTGACCTGCTGTGTGATCTCAGACAAGTCACTTTGTCTCTCTGTGCCTCCCACTTTATATTTTACCTATTGTCTATTTAAATTATAAGGTTTCTTACTATGTGTATGTACAGGGCCTACACTATGGGCACCCTACACCTATACAAATAATAATCATTACCAAAAAAAAAGGAGATCCTTCCTACCCACCCCAGTGTTTCAAATCTCTTCCTGAACCATGCTTGCCAATAAAACACCTTATTTTCATGTTCACCAGGCTGCTCTGAATTTGCTGTGTCATAGAATCACAGAAATGTAGGACTAGAAGGGACCTCGAAAGGTCATCTAGTCCAGTCCCCTGCACTGAAGCAGGACTAAGTATTATCTAGAGTAGACCAACCCTGAGAAGTGTTTGTCTAACTTGTTCTTAAAAACCTTCAATGATGGAGTTTTTCCTGATGTCTCACTAACTCTTCCTTGCTGCAATTTAAGCCCATTACTTTTTGTTCTATCCTGAGTTTTAGGGAGAACAATTTATCACCCTCCTCTTTATAACAACCTTTTCCGTACTTGAAGACTCTTACCTGATGATGTCCCTCAGGTCACAGTGCGTATTAACTGGTGAATATACCTGGGAATTGCCTCTGAGAAATGTCAACATTTACAAATACACACAGCCTTAGCCACACAATGTTAATCACCCAGCTTCTAAAAATTCGGAGTTCACGTGTTGGGAAACCCATTTTTCTAATTCCCAGGAATGAGTGTCCAGGAGCACTAAAGTCCACCTTATAGTCTGAAATCTTGTCTCCACACCCAAGTCTCATTTACATAATTGGGAATTGCACATGGGCAAGAAAGGCATTGGCATGGGTTCTGGAGAAGGCTTAATAGGATTAGGAGCCAAGGAACATTACGAAGTAGCAGCTGCATTAGCTACGCAGATGTACGGATAGTCTATAGAGAGACAGCGCAGCATCAACCAATGTTCCTAATAAAAGCAGGGCCCCAATCCTGCAATTAGACCCATGATGATGGAGCCCTCTTGATTTCGATGGGGCTCAGCACTGGCATTGGGTCTGCCTGAGTGGATCAAGGCGCAGGATCAAGGCTTAGATTCAGGCAAGTGCAGTTTATCCAGGATGCCACAGTCATAGCAGGAAATCCATTTCACTAACTCATTTGATTTGGTAGTGGATGTCTGAGGCCTTTGTGAGTTGTGAAAGTCAATCAAGGATGCTGTTACCTTTTGTGGTATTGGAAACGGTAATTCTAAGTGATTTAGCTTCCCAAACAGGAAGTCTGCGGACAGGCACTGCAGAAACCCGTGCTCTGCTATGCAGGGACAGTTGGAACGGTGTCACTGAATATACACCTTTCGTGCACCTTGAGCCCAGCATGATTACTCTACGCCACATCGTGTACCCATTCATGAGATCTGGGACAGGTTTACTGGATGGACCTTCTTATTGCTCATGAGGCGGGTTATGAATTCTGCAATGTTTCTATCCGTATCCAGTCCAAAAAGTAATCCTTTGAGAAAGGGACAGAGCTAAACAAGCAGCTGCAAAAGACCAGGGTTCATGTGAGTTCATTTCCCACCTGACCATTTGATCAGGAGTCCTGGGGTACATCTACACTGAAAAAAACCAACCCCCAAGGCAGCGAGTCTCAGAGCCCAGGTCAACCAACTTGGGCTCGTGGGGCTTGTGCTACAGGGCTAAAAAACGCAGTGTAGACTTCCCTTCTTGCCCTGAGGCCTGGGCTCTGAGACCCTCCCCACTTGCCGAGGTTAAATCAACCCTGTCTCTCTCATGGTGTTTATCCCAACATATCCAACATGCTCATTAATAGGTTGCCAATTACAGGATGTTCAGTGTATAAAACGGCTTCCCCAAAGATCATGCAGGACCTTCAGTAACATGTCCATGTTCACTTTTAAAGTGTCAGGCCCACAAAGTCTCTGGTTGCTGGATCATGTAGGGTCAATTTCACCCCTCTGCAGAGGGTCAACAGTAGGCCTCGCACCATTTAAGACGCTCTTAAGCCCCATTCTGAAGTCTTAAGCAATGCATAGACCTGGGTCCCTGCACAAGATGAGTTTTACCCGTAGGGAACACAGATTAGAGCTGTTTGGTCAAGCATCAGGTTTAATGGTCCTTCTGAAACTGACTGCACAAAAACCAATCGTAGAAGGTAGGACAAGACGCTGCAATTTTGTCAGCCCCGTACAAAAGCCATTTCACCTGTCCAGTGACATATTAAAACAACATAGTACTGATTTCAGAAATACACATTGATGGCTTCAAGGACAGTTGGCTTCCGGGCATGAGAACAGCCCTGCTCCCAAACACCACCTGGTAACACTCACAGGCCTTCCTCAAAGATCAGGAAGAAAGTCTTCTGGCCCTGTTTTCCATCTGAGCTGCCTCCTGCACACAACAACATACCCGTAGTAGAGGTCTGGTTAAAGAACGTACTGTGCTTGTCCTGTGGCATGAAACTTTTGAGATTTTCATGAAGACCTGCTGGCTGTGTTGGGTACAAACAGGAAGGAAAAGAAACAGAGAAACTAGCAGCATTCCCAGCTGTGAAACTAAACAGATCACTGTCTTGGAGAGAACACCCAGCTCAGTGCTTTCCCCCTTGCCACGGTATACGAGGCAGCAACACACCAGCTTGCCATGGCCTTCCCAGCTCCCTATAAAGTACTCAGGAAAAAGGGGGATTATGATAATAGCCCTGGCAAGCTACCCACTTCCAACTCAGTAGATTAAATTACCTTCTGACCTATGAAAGCACAACGGCTTTCATATCCAATGGAATTGTATGATGACTGCATGGCCTTTCCCTTCCTGGAGAACATTCAGTTCAAGAAAATCTCTTTCGCCCACGTGACTCTCGCCAGAGTCTGTTTCTTCGTGATTTTGGGCCTTTGCTCTTAACCGTGGGCTCATGCTGCTGCAGGTAGGCATCCTTCTCTCTTTCTACACTCCCCGGGATCAGGCGTTGAACCACCCCCTCACAGCATTGACTGAGATAGCTGGTGATGCCCCACACTGCCTGAGAGCCCTTTTCTTCATTCTTTTCTGGGGTGGGTGACAGGTAGGGTGACCAGACAGCAAGTGTAAAAAATCGGGACAGGGGGTGAGGAGTAATAGGCGCCTATATAAGAAAAAGCCCCCAAAATCGGGACTGTCCCTATAAAATTGGGACATCTGGTCACCCTAGTGACAGGACATCTGGAAGGAAGCCATACATCATTTTCAGGTATCTAAAAGGGTGTCATAAGGAGGAGGGAGAAAACTTGTTCACCTTAGCCTCTAAGGATAGAACCAGAAGCAATGGGCTTAAACTGCAGCAAAGGAGGTTTAGGTTGGACATTAGGAAAAAGTTCCTAACTGTCAGGGTGGTTAAACACTGGAATAAATTGCCTAGGGAGGTTGTGGAATCTCCATCTCTGAAGATATTTAAGAGTAGGTTAGATAAATGTCTATCAGGGATGGTCTAGACAGTATTTGGCCCTGCCATGAGGGCAGGGGACTGGACTCGATGACCTCTCGAGGTCCCTTCCAGTCCTAGAATCTATGAATCATATATAGCAACTAGCTATGGCCTCTACTGTCACTGATCAGAAAACAACCAATGGATCGATCGCTACTGTAGGAATCTGGCTTTGTTCAGGCGTGGTGGCCAAGGCTATGTGAGAGATACGGGTTGCACAATGGTTGCCATTTCTCTCGTTCATTCCAACGCCCTTCGGGAGACCAGGCAGGGGAAGCCAAACAGACGATTTCCACCCTTTTTGCTGGTGAGGCAGGATTTCCAAGAGGCAAAGCACAACCCAAGAGCAAATATCCCTCCAATAATAGGCGAAGCAGAGACAAGGGATGTACCCAGGGAAAGGGCAGCATGCGTAACAACACAAGCAAGAGCAGTTTCCATCTAGGCACAGGCAGCTAGAAGGGCAGAAGCTAATCCCCCTGGCTACTGAACAGAAAGAGTCTTCTCATTCCAGTAATACCAGCTGATGAGGTGTTGCTTTTCTCCCGTTTGTCCAAGGGGCATGTGGCTGGGTGCAAGATGTGCACAGCTCACCAATAAAGTCAATGATATTCCACAACTTCTGCTTATTTAGCTGGGGAGAGAGGGGAGTGGGAGGGGGAGGGGATCAAGAATCAGTTTCAACAACAAAGCGATGCAGAGAGAGTCTCTGCTCCTGAACTCCTCCTGCCTTGCAGGACTAGGAAGTGTTGTTGGTGGCACAGGAACAGAATGGCACAGACCTGGAATTTGAAAAGCCCCAGTGGCAAAGCCCAACAATGGTCAATTCATGTTTATTATTTATGTTACCATAGCGCCGATGAGCCCCAGTGGCGGACCAAAATCCCGTTGTGCTAGGCCCTGTACACACAGAACAAAAAGCTGGCCCCCACCCCAGGGAGCTTACAAAAGGCCCTGCTGCAACAGTGGAAAGAGGATACTTACAGAAAAGCTGCCTGGATTAGGTTTCTAAACATCCATATTAATTATTATTTGTTGTTGTTATTATTAAACCATGTTAGGATGTGGCGACACGGACACTGCTTCCATAGTTCAAATCCCATTTATGCTCCTATTCATAGGCAATGAGCTGAGCCACCTTTCCTGCCCCCGACTAAGAGCCCCTGGCCAGAGAACAGGCAGATAGACGAGAGGGGCACTGTGTACCACACAATAAGAATGGACAGAAATCGGCTCTGACAGAGCCTCTGGCTGGTTAAAGCACTGCACCGAGGACCCAGGAGACCACACATTTCCAGGCACGTGGGGCCAAATCTTTAGTAGAACTCAGGACCCAGATTTTGCCAGTCCTCGGCACCCACACGTAGGCCCGGTTTTGAAAAGGTCTCAGCAACCAGCAGCTCCCATGGCAACACGGATGGTCCGATTTTCAGAAAAACACAGTAAGTTGGGTGCTGAGCGCTGCTGAAAAGATGGCCACTTATTTTGGTGCCTAACTGGGTGTTGAGCCCTTTTGAAAACTTGGCCCCCATTATGGATGCTGAACTCTGTGGATAATTCTGGCCACAATAGTGACCTGCCTCAGTCTCCCATTATAAGAATGGGATAATAATTCTCTACTTCTCAGAGGGATTGTTAGGCTTACCCCATTCATGTTTGTGAGGGATTCAGATACTCTGGTGATGGGGGCTAGATACGTAGAAGCCAACTCTAGAGCCGCAGGCCCTCCACCACTGCCATATGAGAGCAACCATTGGGATTGCCTGAGAGCAGCTCCCAGAAGGGAATGTAGGGAGAGAGTGAGTCTGAGAGATGATGAGGTCATGGGAAGCGTTCCTTGCTATGTAGCACCCTTGGATTGCTTTCCAAATACAGTTCATCACCAAATTGGCCAGTTCTGAGTCTCTCGCTAGCAGCAGCAAACTCCTTGCTGAGAAACGATGTCATTTGTTTCTCCGGCCTGGGAGCCCAAGGCTGACAACCACAAATCATAAAATCATATATGCATCCAAAGAAGTGGGCTGTAGCCCACGAAAGCTTATGCTCTAATAAATGTGTTAGTCTCTAAGGTGCCACAAGTACTCCTGTTCTTTTTGCGGATACAGACTAACACGGCTGCTACTCTGAAACCTGTCATAGAATCATAGAATATCAAGGTTGGAAGGGGCCTCAGGAGGTCATCTAGTCCAACCCCCTGCTCAAACAGGACCAATCCCCAGACAGATTTTTGCCCCAGATCCCTAAATGGCCCCCTCAAGGATTAAACTCACAACCCTGGGTTTAGCAGGCCAATGCTCAAACCACTGATCACTTTCACTCTGTGTCCCTGATCCATATGCAGACCCCTTATCTGCATGGTTCTCTGTCCCATAGTCTGCCCTCGTCCCTTAAGCAGAACTCCGTTTGGTGTGAACAGAAATACGTGCCATGGAGAAGAGATCCACCATGCACACCAGAGGGAGGAATTGTGCTCATGTAACCCACACACCTCCTGGGTGTGGTGCTCTGTCCCCTCTAGCGGCACTGAGACCACTTAGGGCTGGTCCACACTAAGCCCCCAGTTCGAACTAAGATACACAACTTCAGCTACGTGAATAACGTAGCTGAAGTCAAAGTATCTTAGTTCGAACTTAAAGGTACTTACCACGGGTCCACACGCGGCAGGCAGGCTCCCCCGTCGTCTCCGCCTACTCCTCTCGTGGAGCAGGATTACTGGCGTCGACAGCGAGCACTTCTGGGATTGATTTATCGCGTCTAGACAAGACATGATAAATCGATCCCAGAAGATCGATTGCTTGCCGCCCAACCAGCTGGTAAGTATAGACGTACCCTTAGAGATTAATGAATCTGCTACAGCATTAGCTAGGTGCCATGTGGCTTTAACTCATGCAGTAGAGGCTCATGCACTAAGCTCCAGAGGTCCCAGGTTTGATCCCACCTGCCAACGACCGGGGTCTGTTGGTGTTACAAGTGGGGGCTCATCTGGGATTTCAACTGAGAAGTCTCTGAAGCTTGGGACACACTTCCTTAGGTAGGGGACGTATGTAACCCACACACCTCCTGTGTGTGGTGTTCTGTCCCATCTAGTGGCACAGAGACCACTTAGAGATTAATGAGTCTCCTCTACTGCCTTAGCTAAGGGCCATGTGGCTTGAGGCTCATGCATTTAGCTCTAGTGGTCCCAGGTTCGATCCTGTCCGCCATCGGTCAGTGTTACACTCACATGGAAAAATCCTGCCCTCTTGCAGATGAACTGCCGTGCAAGGCGGAGACTCAGAGAGACCGTGGTGATGGAGCACACTTCCTGCCCTGGGTGGAGCCCAGCTGTTGTACCAGGTGGTTTGGGCCCAAAGAAGACCGCTGGTATGTAGATCCTCCACCCCTTTTCCCCAGAGGTGGGCAAAGACCATGAGGCTATTCCATCTCTAGTAGTGGTAGTGGAGCAGCTCCACTTGTTCCTTGATCTGGACAGAGGATTTCTACCAGCTTCCTTCCCCCTCAGAGTTCCTCAATGCCCAGTCAAGCTACACAGACTGGGTGGAGGATTTGGGTCTGTACCATAAAGTGCCAAATTTTGCTCTCAGTTATGCCAAAGCAATCTCATTCACGACTCTGGGGTTCTACCCCTAAACTCTCTTTATAGAAAGATTGTGATGGAACTACAAACTGGTGAATAATTTATCTACCCTGATTGCTTGTATGATTGACCCAGGAACAATTTCCTCCCTCTACAGCAAAGGTGTTTCTAAGGGTGGAAGTTCATCCCTCAGTTGTTTCCAATAGTGTCTACTTAAAAGTGCTGCAATTCTGTTATTAATAAACTGGGATAATTCTACAATTTATATTTTATTGCCCGAGGGCAAACAAGTCAAGTGATTTATGAAACTGACCACATCACTAAGACAGAAGACAAAAACTTATTTTTTTTTATTTACACTTTCATTGTAAGGGGCTGTGAAATGGAACAGAATTCTATTTACAAAATGCTCTTCCCAATGCAATAAGCTAGAGCATTTCTCAATGAGTTTGTGGAGCTCATGTATAAAAGACAAAAGGTTAAGCAACACTGCACTGCCCAGTGGACCATCTGGTGAACATTAGAACTGTCAAATCATGAAAGTACCAGTTCGTCAAGAAAATTCCACTTCAAACCACTGCTGGGAAAAAAAGGGGATGGGCAAAACTAAGAAAATTGGTATTTTCAGCTTTTCTAAAAACAGAAGCATTAAATAACTTTAATCTAATTTCAATTGTTTTATTGGTTCTGTTCTGATGACCATATGGCTTCAGCATGTTGAATGCTTAGCTCTCTGTCCCCCATACAAAAGCACAGGGAAATAACTAAGCATAAAATCTCTTCAGAGGAGAAGCTCATCTCCTCTTAGTCCTTCTCCTCACCATGGGTGATAACATAACAAAGGTTCTTATAGTCAAGATTACCGGAGACATCTGGAGGGAAAGCAGCAAACATCTGGCTGACCTGCAAAACAAACAGGAAATAAGCATTACAAATGCAGGACGGTAGGACAGGAACTTGTACTGATCTCTGTGACCCAGGGAGCTCTTTGTGCCAACTGGCAGAGGGTACAAAGGTGCATAAGGGTTACAGGAATCCCCTGGATCTGGGATCCCCATACAAGTTGGCCAAAATGGGCCATGTAAAGTCTCTGCTGAAAGCCAGTGTCACACTGGTCATCATAATCATTGTGAGATGTACATATGGCATATATGTGGGGAGTTATGTGTATATACCTGTTCTCTAGGTCTGGGTGAGTTAGGGCAGAACACCAAGAGGTGATCTACAGACCCCTGTCAGGCAGGGGGCAAGAGATGCTTCTCTCTCTCTGACTGGTCATGTGCAAACTGAGCATTGTAAGGTTCACAATAGATGCCTGTTTACAGTCCAAGCAAATTGATTGGGGTGAGCTGCAGGAAAAAACAAAAGCAGCAAGGGTTATTCTGTGTAGGAGAAAAAATGATGAATCTTTGGAACTCTAACTGGGGTGCAATTATCCCCGTTATCTTCAGGAAGGGGAGACAAGTTGCCAGCAGGGTTGGGCTGGTGGGAAAATGCTCTGGGAAGGACTTAGGAGAAAGCAGGACTGTATTAGACAAGAGGGCATCTTGTTAGTTGAGTGTAGGCTCTAGAAGGTGTGCGATGATTTTATTTTCTGTGTCACCATTTGTTTCCAATATTTCGGTTTGCTTCACATGAATCTCTGTTCTTTGCTAAATAAACTTATGTTCGCTTTCTCTGTAAATAAATCTAAGCGCTGTGTGTTAAGCGAAGCTGTGTTCTAAGGTGTAACTAGTGAGCTGGGGTGAGCTATTCCTTTGGGAGGAGCCAAGCTGGGAGTTCTGTGACCCTTCAGTGGAATGGGGGCTGGGCACTTCAGAGGGATGCTCAAGGGAGTCAGGGGTTGGTGTGTGACTACTGCTAACCTGCATGAGGGTCAGTGGTGCCTGCGAGGGCTGAAAGGGGAGCGTGTGTGTTGCCTTTGGCTGGGAGAAGCAGGGAGTTGACCCCGGCAGGCACACACAATATTTCCTCATGCTATGGACAGGTGTTAGCAAGGTGCTCGCTACCCAGGGTACACAATCTCCATATGAATTCCAACCCAGTTCAGCTCCTCTGCAGCCTGGTCCATAGCCCACAATGGAAAATCCTCCATTAACTTCAATGGTTATTGGAACAGGAATCACAACACAGCTGACTTAGCTAACCCACTCCCATTGGAACCCCCAGCCCCCCGATTAAAAGAAATCTCATCAGCATCCAAGCTAGCCCCTCACCCAATAGAATTCCATTCAGTACTCCAGTCTAGCCCCTCAACTAACAGACTGTAGTTTGAACCTCCTCTCAGGGCCCTGCCTCTCAGCTGGCAGAACCCAGACTAAGTCCCACACAAAGCAGAACTTTTGATAGATTAGTTCAGGAATCCAGCAAGATTCCAGATGAGATAAATCCCACAGAAATGGAGCCCAGATCATGTTCCAGCCCACACCCAACAGAACTTCATTGCCTAGCTCACTGCAGAACAGAACAGCTGACTATAGGTCAGTCTTATACCTCCATGGAAATCCGAGGAATGCTTTTTGTATGCGATGCTGATTTAGCCATGAAATAACTTAGGGGAGGTTTTTTGTATTGTTCCTAATTGCCAGAGCTAGCATGGATCTCTCTATCAGTCTTGACATGAACTGAATTCATACAGCTAAAGAAGGGCAAATGCCAATTGCTGAGTAGCAGCTAGGGAGATATTCATATTTCAAAGAAGGTAAAAGGTCCTTACCTCTTCTTGACTGAATCGGTCTGCCTGTGTCATAAGCATTTCTTTGATGCTGTTCAGATAAAATGAAATTACCTGGTTAAAGGAAGATAACTGCACATCACATCTCAGATTGCAAGCTGCTTTCTGAAAATGTGTGTGACTGCATAAATTAGAGCTGCTAATCCTCGAAAGATATTGTAAGAGATTTACTATGATATCTTGGTTCCAAGAGCCTCCCCCCATCAATGTCACCTCATGGTTCTGCCAAGTTATTTTGCTTTGTAACATTTTAAGATTGTTTACAGTTATTATATTTGTAATATAGCCATTTTCAACGCTTATCTTATCCTAAGATGGTGGTTTTCATGCTAGCTGTTTAAAAATGTGTGTAACTTAGCAAAGCTGAAGAAGAGAGCATTTTTGTGACGTCTAAGGATGAAAGAAACAGAGCATGAAATGAGAACAAGGACATGAGAAAGAAGACTTGAAAGAACTCCAGCAGCTATTCCAAATCACCACATGAGTATCCTTTTTATTTTATTTTTTTTCCCAAGCACTCATTCCCAGAGGAGATTGTGAACTGCTTGTATGTCAAGGTAAAGTATCTTGATCTGGAACTACTGAACTTTAACACAGACTTTATGCCACACACAAACTCCCTCCTATGCAACGACATCAAAGAGAGAAAATACTCTGGGCCAGAAACTTAGCTGGCCTGCGCATTGTTTCTGTACTAGTATACCTGTCAAATAGGGGTGTGATTTTTTTACCGAAATTCTCAGATTCATAGAGTTTTAAGGCCAGAAGGGGCCTTAAAATCATCTAGTTTGACTTCTTGTGTATCATGGGCCATTAAATTTCACTTATTTACCCCTATATTAAGCTTAATAGTTAAACCACTACAACCCCTAGTGTAGATGCAGTTATATCAGTATAACCGTACCTTATACTGGTATAGCTTATTCCCCTCCAGTACAGGAATAGCTATACCAGTATAAAGAGCCTGTGTCCACTCTAGGTGGGGTTGTACTGTTTTAACTGGTGTAGAAAATGGTACAACTTTGTGTGTAGATAAGCCCAGATCACTTTTACTTTCAACCTTTCCCCAATCCTTTATTCAATTATTAGAGCGCAAATTAAAGCTGTGTCTTTATTGTTCTTGTTACCAAAGGATACTTGTGCACTCTCAGAAAGTCCTAGAGGAAATTGATCTAGACCTAAATCTAGAGGAAACAGATTATAAATTGATGACAGTGGGTTACAATTAGATATGTGCATAGAATTTGAAACAAGAATTGAAATCCAAAGATTTCCATTTCAGTTTTATATTTTTGAAAATGGAACTGATTTTGAAAAACATAACAATAGCCCTGTGCTATGTCATGGATGCATCTTCTGAAAATAGAACATTTGTGAAATGAAAAGTGCCAATGAATAATACAAAAATCAGAATTTCTTTATGGTAGAAGTCAATTTGTATAAAAAATATATGTTTCTGAATGTGCATACTGTTGTTGGGAAGGGGCCATTTGGTGAGATATGAAATTTCTGGATTACCAATGTGGCCTGAGGAACAAAATAGTGAAAATATTCACAAAAAATGTCTGGAAAATATTTTCCATGCTTTAACACAGCTCTAGTTACGTTACAGTAAATTTCCCGTATTCTTTTCCCACCCTCTTTATTTAGCAAAGTCATATGAAGACTTTCCTTGTCACTAATAATTTTTGTCTTCTTAACCAGACCATTTGTTACATTACCATTGCTTTTGCAATGTAATTATCACATGATCTGCTGCTGCCTGTAATTAAAAGCTAGCAAGATAGTTCTCATGGAAATACATTGATAATTGGACATTTGCACCCTATAAAAAATAGGAGTAGAAACACATAAATAGAAGGGCGCTGGATACACCAAGCAGATTGTTCAATGGGAAGAAGCACTTAAACTACTTGTTGTGTTTTAGGGATCCCAAATAAACTTCCATCTCATACAGGCTTGAATTAGGAAGAGAGCTGGGTGCGATGTGTCCTCTGTTCATGGGCTTAGAGTGTTTTTGGAAAGAAAAAAAAAAAGCTTAAATGTCTAATTATAATCTTCTGATGCATAGCCCAGCAGCCCTTGGCATTCTCACAAGTAAGAAGGACTGAGTTAAGGACCTATGCACATTTTCCATTATTTGTTTTATAGGGAAACGAACACTCAGAATTTCCAAAACTAGAAGCTATGTACTTCTTTTTTGCATAGTATTTTTTTCTCAAAAAAAAAAATTAAAAAAAATCAAAGCCTTGTGGTGACTTTACAGAAACCAGTCAGTGCCCATTTGCTTTGATGTGGCACACGAGATTATATCTGTTCTGGCTAATATTGACTGGTTCTAATATTTAAAATATTTTGGTTGCTCCTTTGATTTCCAAATAATTTTAGAAAATTACCTTTGAAATCCATGGGGCAAGTTGCTTTTTATCGGGAAGAGCCCATCACGCAATGCAGTCTTGGAAAAAGCTATCCGGGTTCATGTAAGCACTGGTTTAGATCATGGGAGATCATCCCCAATTCAGTCGTATCCTGTCGACTCTCCAAAGGGCCAGGAAACATTGAAACTCAAAGAGCTAGTTCCTCAGCTGGTGCAAATCAACACAGCTTCATTGACTTCATTATTAGAACTGACTGACATTGACCAGACTCAGTTCAATCAATGGGAATTGGGACTGAGTCATCTAACCTTTCCAAAAGCTACGCCAGTTTACTCCGGCTGTGAATCTGGCCCAACATATTTTCTCTCTTTGACGTCATTGTATAGGCGGGAGTTTGTGTGTGGTAAAACAACGTGGAGAAACAAAGTTTGTCATGGAAATAGGAAGTCTGTTACAAACTCCTGGAGCTTTTGGAAAGGTTAGAAAAGTCCATCCCAGTTGCCTTCGGATGGACTGAGTGAGTCATTTCCAGACAAGAGGTGAAAACATGCAGCGGGAAGAGACATAAAATCTCCAGAAGGATGTTAACTATATGAATCTAAAAAATAAGTTCTGATTCAACGGTCAATGTGACTGAGTTTGGGGGAGCCATCCCAATGGTTTTAATATGGAGGAATATTATTTATTAAGATATTAACTGTCATATTGAAAGGGTTGGGTGAGCCACTGTAAAAATGATTGCAAAACCTTCAAATGTTTAAAATTTGGAAGCATATGAATAGAAGTTAAACCTCAAAGACATTTATGGAATTGATTTAATGGTTTGTTCTGTAATGATCAACATTACCCTCGGGTCTAATAAGTAAACATTATGCTCTGTTGTGGTGATGAACTAAAGCCATTGTCTAATGCTAGCTGTGCAGAGGAAGTGGGGAGGATGAGCTTTTCCGTCAAGGAAAAAAAAAAAGTATTGTGCTCTCTTCTTCGCTTTTGGAGTCATTCCTAATTCCTAATTCGCCCCAGACTCTAAGAGGCTTCATTTGGACCTTGGCGTGTGCAAAGACTGCAGGATCAGGCATAGGAAGGGGAGCGGCATATTTTGTATCCAATATTTTGCTAAAGATGGTGGTGGGAAAATAATATTTCATGGTTGTGATTTCACTACCATGTGATATGGCCTATTAGGCAATAGGATAAACTGTACTCTGGTATGTTGAGTCACTTCAGATGTCCCACTTTCCACTGCCCAGCAAGGAGCTCTTCCCAAACTGTCTGGATAATATTAGCCTAAAAACAAACAGGAGGGCTCTTACCTCCAGTTCCTTCCATTTGTTAGCTACACCCACTTGATTAAATTGGGTTGTAGACTCTTTAGGGAAAGGGTTGTTTCTTAGGGTTCGTCTCCATGGACACTTAGTTTGTGGCAAGCTGTGGGTGCTAGCCTGCCATTGACTAACTGTCAGCGTGGACCCCACTGATGTGCACTAACAATTCATTTATGCATTTTGATCTAGCCCTCTTTGAAACCTGACCAGATCAAAGCACATTAACAAACTGTCAATGTGCGTCAGCAGAGTGCACAGGGACAGTAGACTGTGGCAGGCAAGTATGGGGGAGATTCACACCCCAGCTTGCTGCAAAACTAAATGTTTGTATAGACGAGCCCTTACTCTCTGTTTGAACAGTACCTAGCACAGTGAGGCTCTGATACTGACTGGGGACTCAAGTGTAAGAGAAATAAATAACACTAAATAAAGGAGACATTGTACATTAATTTATTTTTTTAATTTACTTGCACTATCCATCAGTTACACCGAACGCAGTCCACGAATACTCTGCTTCAGGCTACACATACACATCAGGGAGTCTGAGAGCAGCACAGACTGCTGGAGGTTCCCTCACGTTATCACGGTGTTGACAGAACCCCTTGATGTGTTATCACTTTATAACTCATGGCTTCCTAATTAGTATCATTTACAAAATGGACATTGTGAAAGGCCCCAAAACTGGCTGCTGAAGCATAAGTAATTAGGCCCTTATTCTCAAGGTATTTAAGTAGGTCTAACTTCAACCATGTGAGTAGTCCCACTGAACTCATAGGTCACAGTTCCTTAGCTATTTTCCCTCCTTCAAATAATTTATCTCATGGGCCTGATTCTCATTTATATTAAGGCCCCTTTATACCACTTAACACCCCCATTCAAGCTCCTTTATGTTGCCAGATTGATGTAGAGAGGCCTACTGTATGTAAATAAAAATTGGGCCTCACATCTTTATATAAGCACAGTTGGGGAGCTGTCTTTAAAATAATAAATAATACTAGTAGTCATAATTAATGATGGGGCTTCCACAAGGTCCACTGGTGATCTGGAAAGCTAGAGAAAATGATCATCTAGGAGTAGAGGGCTCAAATGGTAAACATTTAACAAGGGGAGATCCTCTCTGAAGCCATCTCCCTGTATTAATTAAGCTGACTGCTCTATTTTTAAAAGAGGACTAGCCTTCCCCGTCAAGTCAAGCCCTCTTTGAGAGTTCTGCACCAGACACTCATTTTAATTTTACATATGGAGTTGATCTATAAAGAGTGGGTCGTGTGTTGATTTATATCCAGACCTTGAAAAGAGGCTATCTAATGGCATGCATGTGATTACATTTCCGCTGCCTTTTGCAATATCTAAAGACAATAACATCTCTTTTTGGGGGGATACAAGGACATTTATACAACAGGCTAGTCTTTTGACTGTCGCTTACAAAGCTACATGCTTTTCTGCCTGCCAGCTCTTCTGCCTCTTAGAATACTGTAGAATGTACATCCTTTAAACTGCCCCTTTAAGCAGTGCATTTATTTATTTATTTATTTTTAAGGATTATAAATAAACTTACTAGTCTGCCTTTATGTGGCCTTTTCCTTCTGGGTCGAAAATCTTAAAAGCATTCAGAATGGTCTCTTCTGGGTCCGTGCCTAAAAGAAAATGAAATATAATGTAGATGTCTCTGTGTATATTTGTATGGCTGTCTAATATTTGCTAAATAATTGCATTCATCTGAAAATGGAGCATTCATCTGAACCTGCAGTTGTGGGTTTGAAGACAAAGGTTTCTTAAGTCTGCAGCATTTGTCATGTCAGATAAACAATAAAGGTGAATAGTTCAGTGTTCAGAAGCTTAAAAATAATAACTCGTATCTATTCTGTGTCTGCAGGAGAGAAAACTTCCAGGAACTGGTCTCCAATATCAGTACCCAGAGGATTAGCAGCTTTCAGAAATGAAAATATAACAAACTGTTTCCCCGGCTGGCTTCCTTTAATCTTGTACTGTACGTTCCTTGTAAAAACACTTTTTGATGTTACTTGTTCTCCACTATATAGAGGAGAGGTTATTTCCCTCGCCAAAGGAAATGGAGCTCGTCACCAAAACGAAGTGTCAATGAAATGGAATGGAAACAGGATGATCAATGTACAATAGTGAATTGTCCTTATGTTGTGTATTGTGTTTCCATCTGAGGATCTCAAAGCACCATATAACCCTCACTGACATGCCTGGGAAGCAGATAAGTATTAGTTGGAGAAAAGAGAGGGTCTTTTGGTTAAGGCACTAGATTGGGACTGAGGAGATGTGGCTTGGCCACAGACTTTCTGCTTGACCTTGGGCAGGTCATTCAAACTCACTATGTCCATAAAACAGAATAATAATCCTTCCTTTCTCCCACCCTGGGTCTGTCTCTTCTATTTGGACTGTAAGCTCTTGGGAACAGGGCTTCTTTTATTATGTGTCTCTACAGCTCTGAGCACAATCTTGGTTTGGGCTTGTGGGTGGTACCATAATAGAAATAACCATTAACAACAATAGTACAAAATCCAATTTACAAACAAGTAAACTGAGCCCCACAGATCATTTAAATTAACTGGAATGGTGAGTCTTTGAAGTGTAATTATAATAGGAAAATGTGCTCTCAGCATAACAATGCCATTATGTCACACAGTGTGACAGAGACAAAACCCAGGAGTTCTGACTCCTGGTTCTTTGCTCTGTCTATCAATCCACACTCCCTGACCACTCCCCAAGAAGTTTCTTGCTAAGGTTTCACAAGGATATTTAGCACATGGCTGTGCAGTATCTGAACTGACAGGGTGGCCCATAACAGCGTGGCCAATGATCCATAAACTAGAGGACTTCTTTCTAGGCCATTGTACCACCGGCCAGGAGTATTCTTCTGCAAAATTCTGGACACTTATTTCAAACTGCAATGGCTATGCATTCAATACACTGAGTGCTGGTATTTAATGTTTTGATTGTCTCATGCAGTGAAACTTATCCCAGCTCGGAGGAGGGGGTTGCATTTTAATCAGTCACCTCTGCATGGGGGATTTTTTTTCCCCTTAGTGCGTTTCACATTTTCTACTCTGTCATATCCCTGGACTTCA
Organism: Trachemys scripta elegans; assembly: GCF_013100865.1. Taxonomy (NCBI): domain Eukaryota; kingdom Metazoa; phylum Chordata; order Testudines; family Emydidae; genus Trachemys; species Trachemys scripta. The sequence continues at coordinate 18,158,912 of NC_048315.1, forward strand.
GCTTTGAAGAGAAGCAATGCAGCAGGCATTCTTTATTGATTAGCTAGTAAATAAAGTGGTTTCTTTGATGTGAGGCATCTCTGTTTTCTGTACAAATTGCATTATTCCAACTCCCCGTAGAAACAGCTCCATGTGGTTGGCATTAACATAAACTGAGTTTTGTTAGCTGTTCATCTGGCATCATAATATCAATATACAAAGCTAAAGCTTGTCTCAAAAATCCCAGCTTCCCTTTTATGACAGAAATCAATTACAGCACAACAAATTTCACTTAGAAAGCACCTTTCACCAAACTCTCTGAGTGGTACTTAGCTAATAAAAAGTGTTGCAAAATTGCCATATCCACTTCCTCCAGCCCATTCTCCCTTTATAATTGTACTACAAAGACTCTTCATCCCAATTAGTTTTGATTGGGAATGTGCAGTCTTTTGGCTCTGCTTATTTTGCATGACAAACCCAACCAGAAGGGCATGACAAGCACAGCTGTGATTTTCCCTTTGACAAATGGAAAGAAGAAGAAGAAAAAAAAGCTCTCCTGCTAATAGCCAACAGGAAACCTGTGGACAAGAGGGGTACACTTCACCCTTTTTCCTTCCTGTGGTGGCTCTGTTTTCATGCCACGCAGTTGGCAGGACTGGAATCTCACCAGGCTTCAGCCATTGTGAGAGGCAAAGGACAGAAAGGAAAAGAGGCACTTTGCCAAGCACTGTGTGATCATGGACATTATGAATAGGCAGGAGTGCACTCCAGAAGGGTGAATCAAGATATCCAGCAGATCCCAGTTGGAGCACTGTGAAGGACGCTGAGTGTTACCTTCTGAGGGTATGGCCACATTGTAATCACGGCGTGCGAGCACGACATACTTTAATCTAGCTAGCTATGGCAGTTTGGTGCAGGCTAGCCCCACAAGTAATTACCCAGGATACCAGACTTGTACAGCCGTGGCTTCACTGCTCCAGTACCCAAGCTAGCCAGATTAAAACCAGCTAAGGTTTGTCTACACGAGCTGCAATCATATCCTGTGATTGCAGGGCTGACACACCCTAAGGATCTAAGGGCTTGTCTTAAATAAATAAAGATGCACATACCACTGTGATGGGCAGATTAGAGAGAGAGATTAGATAAACTTTAAGAGATATTACTGGTTCTACTGACCTACCCCAGATTAAGTTCAAGTCCACCTCAAACCTTACGACTTTCTGTTCCAAGAGCAAGGAGCACTTCTTTGACCTTGACTTCAGTAATATAGACACATAGCACAGCAAACATAAAATAAATCATTAAAAATATGTTTTTAAAATCCCAACATAATATTCCCCCTTGAGACAAAATGGGAGGAAAGAGAAAGACAGCAAACACTTGCTATAACACTTAATGGACTTTGGAAGGTGTTCAGATTGTAAGGGGATGAAGGTGGTACAAGAACCTGAACAGAACAGAATTACCTTGATCTGAAGGCCAAAGCTTTTTCTCCTCATTAATATTTATTGAGAAGGTGACTGGAGGTGCATCTTAGCCACTGGGATCTCTCTTCTGCAATTCTTGGCCACGTACAATGCAAAAATTTAAACTAAATTACTGGCTTCCAGTTAGAATCTAGTACCTGTGGCAGAAATCCCTGTATTTTATATAGTATTGGGCCAAATTCCCCTTTGTTCTAACTCTAGTGAAATCAACTGAGATTAAATTAGTCCACTTTGCCCACTAAACATGCCCTTGTGTGTCCAAGAGCATGTCACTTAGTCTCTCTGTGCCCTAATTCCCTGTCTGCAAAAATGGAGATAATTCCTCCCTACCTCACAGGGGTGTTTTCAAGAAGCATTGATCAATGTTTGCGAGGTGCTGAGATATTACAACAAAGAGGTCCATACAAGAACACTGATAGATACCTCTCTAACCCACCAATGGTACTTACCTTTCAGTTTTTCACCAAACATAGTCAGGAAAATAGTGAAGTTAATGGCACCTGGAGCTTCCTGCACCATGGCTTCTAGCTCTTCATTCTTGACATTCAAGCGACCTGTAGTAGCAGAGATTATTTTTCATAATAAATAATCATTTTATTTCAAGAAGTGATTCCCCACTAACTCTTTCCCACTGTGGTGGTCTGGACTCAGAAGAACAATGTTAATGATGTGGTAAGACATAAGAACATAAGAACGGCCATACTGGGTCAGACTAATGGTCCATCTAGCCCAGTATCCTGTCTTCCGACAGTGGCCAATGCCAGGTGCCCCAGAGGAAATGAACAGAGCAGGTAATCATCCAGTGATCCATCCCCTGTCACCCATTCCCAACTTCAGGTAGATGTAATTCAAAAAGTCACTGTCATAAAACAAACTGAAGGAGTTGGCTATAGGATAAAAGGACAAAAGAAGGAATGGGAGGGGAAAGTAATAAATAATTAATATGGGGGCAATAATAGCCAACATGGGGGCCCATTTCTGAAGAAACTGATTATCTTTCACCACGGGTGAAATCCAGAATTTCAGCCCTCGTCCTATTACACAATCACCCATGAGATGGTTTTGTGATTATGCAATCATAATAAGAATGAACAGATGACTTGGGTAACCCTGTTTGTCCCCTTCCAACCTGCAGGACTTCGACTAGAGTTGAGATTCTGACAGCCCTACTCAAATTGAGTCATACCTGGCTAGGTGTGCAGTCCCATTGATTTCAGTGGGCCTAGCTGAAGGGTGAATTAAGGGTATCAGAAACTGGCCCTAGGAAATGAACATTCCAGAATAACATTGGTTACAGGTGGAAATTTCCTCACTATCACTATAAAGATATGGGGAGCTGCAGCTTTTTGCATGGACTCTGCTGAAGTCTGATTCCACCACAGAGAGCACTACGGATTTTAATCATTAACTCCTCTTGATAATATCCAGACAGCAAAAGCCCAGACACCTACATCACTGTTCAAACCTCAAATACTGCAAAAGGGATGTAGCTCCAGTTTGGGTTTATGAGCCTTTTGACCTTCCATTGCATGGGAAGGCCTGATGTTGTAAGGCGTTAAATACGCTCTAGACTTACGGCTTGAAAAAGGCCTTCATTAACCTCATGACACGCACATTCCAATCTAGGCACAGAGGAACAGACCTTCACATGAAGTTCCCACGTTGGCGTGGGAAGGACGGCGGCTGGTCCATGACAGAAACATTAATTGGTAGATATTTACATGACTCTTAGATGAAAAAGGTGCAGCTCAAGAAGCCGGATAAAAAGGCAAATCAGAAATGCCAGGCACGGACCCCTACTTGGGTGGGCTAATTATGAAAGGGTTGATGGGGAGGGATCAGTCTCTTAGGAGAGGATGTCAGCTGCACCACTCTCTATGACCCGCCAACGAATCCCGGAATGGCCCTCATTTAGCCTTTGAAAGGGGCTGCTCAGTAAACTTCCCGGCTAGAGATAGACAGCCAAGATAGCAGCTACCAGCCATAGAGGAGGATCAAATTGAGCAGGTTTGGCAGGTTTTCCCTTTGGCTCTCTGAGCCTCATGCATATCTTATGACTCATCCGGCTCTAATTTTAATATAATCCTTTCATATGTGCTTGAAATTTAAATTGCATTTAGAGTACTTTTATTTATTTATTTATTTATTTATCTATCTGTTTGTTTGTTTGTTTGTTTACTCACCCAATGCAGCAAATGTATCTCTCAGGTCTGCTTTGTCAATGAAGCCATCTCTATTCTGATCCATGATGGTAAAAGCCTATTAAGAGAAAAGGGGCATTGTGTTACCATTGCCTCTTGATGTCCCACTGTCAGTCCTGATACTCATCAATGTGGTATTATATTTGCGTTAGAAAGGGGAACATTTATCTTTCCTTTATTAATCTACAACGTACAGCGTGATTTTGCATTACTTACTTTCAACACGTTAATGTATCTTGGCAAGAGATTTAATTAAACCCACCCAAACTTCTTCTTACTAAATTAACACTCGGCGCAGCATGGAGTTGGGTCTATGCCAGTACTGTCAGATCCAGCCATTTGGGCTTTAACCCGTGAAAGCTTGGATTAGGGAAGCTCTAGTCACAGCTGCCACGGAGGCTGTTACATGGGTTGTGTACCCCTGCTTATATCACATTGTCCTGTGCGGCTAGAACAAGCTGTAAGACAATTAACAAGAGTGGCCATCACAAACTCAACAAGGAGTCCGGTGGCACCTTAAAGACTAACAGATTTATTTGGGCATAAGCTTTTGTGGGTAAAAAACCCACTTCATCAGATGCATGGAAAAAGTGAGGTTTTTTGCCCACGAAAGCTTATGCCCAAATAAATCTGTTAGTCTTTAAGGTGCCACCGGACTCCTCGTTGTTTTTGTGGCTACAGACTAACACTGCCACCCCCCGATACTTGACATCACAAACTGGGTGCTGAGTTAAAGTCAAAGTTCTGTGGGGGCTAACAGGGAAGCCTCAAAGTCTCATAGAAGAAATAAAAATACAAAAGTGAAGTAAGAAAACTCAGAAATCTCTACTTTGATGTGTTATTTATTCAACCCAGCCTTGTTGCCCTTTCCATCACACTGTGTCCTTCAGGCTGTGGTCTAATTGTTCTCTGAATGACCTCAGTATGTTGACCTTAAAATATCTCCTGTCAGGCAATTCTCGATAGTTTGCGGAAAATACACTTGTTGTTTTGTAGTTTTTAGCCAACACACAAGTTTGGAACTTCAACATCTTCCCCATTCATCATTAAATACGCCTCTCTATCTACCTACCTATCTACATACATACAATGGTCATAATTTAAAATTTTCTTATACTTTGAAAGATTTTAATGATTTGAGAGATATTTTCCTGAGCTCACAATGGGAATGTTGGAAGAACCAATAATATCTCTGAAAGTGGTAACTATCCATCCATCCATCCATCCATCCCAGGGACCTTCTACATGCTTCCCAAAGATACACAATCAAGGGAATTCAGGCAGACTCATAATATCTGGCTACAGCACTTTTACTGGAGGAATCTCAGTACTCATAGAAACCATCCTCAAATCCTTCCGCATACAACAGGCCAGCTTCCCCCAAGACACTACCAACTGCCTCCAGAAACGCCACAACATTAGCAGCCTCCTCAAGAACATCATCCTTGCCACCACTGATGTCACCTGCTTCTACACCTACATCCCTTACCATGATGGCATTGCTACCTGCCTCAAATGCTTACAGGATAATGTACAACACTCACCTATCCCTCTAAATGCATTACCAAACTCATTGATTTCATCTTCGCTCACAACAGCTTCACACTTAACAACAAACACATTGTCCAAGCTATGGGAACAGCCATGGGTACTAAGATGGCTCTCCAATATGCCAACCTCTTTGTGGGCCACCTCAAAGAAGAATTTCTGGAAAAATGCACCACAAAACCAATGATATGCCTGACATACATCAAGGATATTTTCCTCTCCACCATAACTTCAAACACCACCACCCATCCATCAAACTCATTCTAAAACACTCTCACACCACCAACTTCCTGGACATCATGACTAGCTTCTGCAATGGAACCCTACAAAAGACTATATACAAGAAACCCACAGATCACCACACTTATCTCCACAAATACACCCCAGGCACACAAAACTATCTGTTGTCCACACCCAGGCATTCAGATACCACAGAATTTGCTCTGAGGAGGAAGTCTGGGATACACAACTAAACATACTTAAAACAGCCTTCACTAAACAAGGACACTTTGCCAGTGAAGTAGATCACATCATGGAAAGGGACACCCAAATACCCTGGGAGAACATGCTTCAATCCAGGAAAAAAAACCCATTGACTGCACACTTCTAGTTGTCACCTACCACCCCAGACTGGAACATATATGGAGTATTATCAAACAATTACAACCCATGTTGGATGGGGCTCACATCCTGAAATAAATTTTTCCCAAACCCCTTCTTCTGGCCTTCAAATGATGCCCCAATCTCACCAAGCTGATCATCATAAGCAAGCTCCCCACAGATCAAGACCCACCAACTCAAAGTGGTACCAGACCCTGCCAGAACAACAGATGCAAAACCTGCAGACATATCTCCACTGCTACAATGATCAACATCTCCTAAAACACACCTTTCAAGGTTCATGTGTTCTACATGCCTATGTAGGCATGAACATGTGATGTACCTCATCCAGGGCATCAAATGCCCCAATAACGACCATGTGGGTAAAACCAGACAATCACTACCCTCTCAAATGAACTCGCACATTAAAATGATAAAAGACAAAAACACCATTTCACCCATGGGTGAACACTTTTCATGAAGCGATCGCTCCTGATCTGACCTCTTGATACTCATCCTCAAAAGAAACCTAAGGCAAGCCTGGGAGCTTAAATTCATAACTCTCCTAGACACTCAAAACCATAGACTCAGAGACACTGGTTTTAAGGCTCATTACAATTTGTAACATCCCATTGCCTGCTTACCCTGAATTCTCCACTTCATTATAAGTAGTCTCCTACAGCATGTGTAAACCCTTCTGCTTAATACTCTTACCTTGAATTGCCAACTTCATTTTAAGTGGTCTCCCACCACGTGTTATCTCCTTATCCTTAACAATTTGTCCCAACTTGTATTTAGCTCTGGTTTCTTTCCCCAGACCTGCAGGGAGCTCCGTGAAGCTCAAAAGCTTGTCCCTTCCACCAACAAAAGTCGGTTCAATAAAAGATATTTGCCTCACCCGCCTTGCCTCTATCTCTCTACCTGTCTTTTGTGCCCATTTCCATGGTACTGTATCTTTTACCATCTCTGATGTCACCTTGTTTATTGATACACATTGACTATAATGAGCGGTAACATCCACAGGTGCATATAGCTAGCTCACTGTATCCACCTACCATAATTTGTATACATTTGTAGTCTACAGCTCTGTGAGGTGCAGCCCCTTCCATGATACCATTTTATCATCGTATCTTCATGCAATCTCACCTTGATTTCTCATGAAACCTCAACATTCAAGCTCCAGTGTGCCTCTGTGATCATTTACAATAGTGTATATTCACAATAATTGATTCCTATGCCATATACCCATCTAATGATAAGTTTAAATCTACTCGCCATAAGTTATTTTCACTTCTCTTGCAGGGCTGACTGTGTAGAACAAGTAGAAGAGAAGAAATGTGAATAGAATAGTTCTACACACATACACACAGAAGAGAGGCAATATATGATATAAATACTATGTTTGCTTCTTGACAAGTGGCGTTTAAAGTAACATAATCATTGTAATGGTGAACAATCCTTCTATACCTGGAAATAGGTGCACAAATAAGGCAATTCTCACGCACTAACAGAACAATAATGTGTTTTGGTTTTTAACTCTGCAAAGAATGATTATATTTATTAAAAAAACCCTGGATTTTGTTCCTGATTTTTAAAAAGTCACGTGTCCGCTTTTAAACTATGGTATTAGGCCTAATTCTGCAAGCGCTATCAAGTCTCTACTGCCAGGGCTTCACATTGGCTTCAATGGTGCACTGTGGCCTCAGCAGGGCTAACTCATAGTGGTCGGTACTAAACTCAGTTCTAGTCCCTGATTCCACAAAGTCATTGAGAATGTGCCCAATCTGAAGCATGTGAATAGTCCCACTGAATAATCTTCAGAGCCGATTACAGTCAACAGGACTCTTTCCATTGATTTTAATGGGCTTTGGATCCGGCCGTAAGTACATAGTGTTGGCTGAAATTGGAGGGGGAGGGGTGAATCTCTTTTTGGTGAAAAATGGCTTTGATTTTTAATTTTAGTCAAACCTCCCCAGTTTTTCAACCAGAAACCGAAAACTTACCAAAAAATGGTTTCAGGTTTTGAGTTTTGCGTAGGGAAAAGTAAAACCAAACTTCTGCAAGAAATATTTTTAAACAAGCATTTTAAATACTTCACCAAAAAAATGGCATTTTTGACCAGCTCTAGTTTATGCAGGTGGGTTTTAGATGACAACCCTTTAAGAAAGAAAATGGGCATTGATTATGATGCTGATAAAAGCTGGTTAAGTTGTGTTCCACAGAAAAGGCTAACAGTTTCAATGAATTTTCTTTGGTCATGTTCACAATCTCTTGTGTGGGTTCCAATGGTCGCTCATGAGAGTGAACTTCAATAATGTGAATCCTCCAGGAAAGTGAATGTTAAAGTCACATATATGAAAATGAATTGTATCTAGTCACACACCCCAAGAGTCACTCTGGAAGTGCTTTTCAGGGAACAGAAATGATAGAATACATCTTACCTGACCATCCAGAGCTGCTCAACACAGCTCAAAGAATGAACATACAAAACGACTTGTAGTCAATACACAAAGTTAACGAAAGTCATGGGGGGGGCAGGGAAAGCAATGAATAATTTAAAATGACAAATCTGAGAAAACTGTGATGTGCTCATGGACATTCCAGAAGCAGAAAAATAGCTTAAATACATCAAATAAATTATCCATCATTAATTATTCATTCAGCTCTTATGCCCGAGTCATTAGTTTTGACTCTACACAGGTAACTGATCAAGGAATCAACAATACATAGTTAATCCCAGACTCTCCTTGATCTCAGGAGCCTGAATTAGTTAACCTTAGGTACACCACTGTAAAGCCCTTATTTTTGTGGGCATTTGTGAAGAGATAGGTTGAGGGTTTCGTGGGGTTTGGTTTCTGGTTTGGGGGTTGGGTTGTTAGAGAAAGGTGGGTATTATGGAACTATCCATTAATTAAAGCCCCAGTTAAGGAAAGTATCCCAGCATTGAAATACATGCTTAAAGTTAAGCATATGCTTAAATGATGTCTTGAATGTGAATAGCCTTAAGCATGCACTCAAATGCTTTTCTGAGTGAATTGTATAATAATTTTTTTTGTATTGAGTTTTGTAGGTTTTTAAATAATGTGTAACACCTAGATCTTGAGCAAAGAAAGAAAGAAAGAAAGATTCATAAAAGTGCACAAGTAAAATGTTATCAGCGAAAACCACTAAGATGATTCAAAAAACAACCATGTAGTCTATTAAAGCAGATGAACAAAGTAACGATTGCAAAACAATCCTAAGCAGTGATGGGAGAATGTATAACATAGCAGTACAGGATAACAAAGTTGGCCCACCTCTTTAAACTCCTGAATCTGGGTTTGATCGAACATGGAGAATACATTGGAACCACCTCCTTCTGTCTTCTTCTTTGCCTTTTTTGGAGACTATAAAAGAAATAAAAAGATCCAGTAGGTAATAAATAACACTTGGAACACCAGGTAAGACAACCACATTTATAATGGAAGGTAATATGCATGCACAAGTAGCATGAGAGGGTTGTATTCGGTTATATTTTCTCCCACGTTTGATTCAGTACTTAGTTGTGCAACAAATATATAAACACAGAAAAATGCTGCTTGGTTACAAAAAAAATGGGGTGCATTTTTACCAAGGAGTTTTGTTGCCAATTACTTTCTGTGGACTGGATTGTAACCTGATAATCCAGCCTGAGTAAGAGGCAGTACATGGTTATGTTGCCCCAGAAGCAGTACAGGAACCAGACTTGGAGAGTCCAAGCTGGTCTTTGCTTTCTCCTTGCTTCTTGGGGGCAGTGGTCCATGCCAGCCCGTTTGCTAGTGCTGATTACTTTCCTCTCAGTGCTGACTCTGTTATGGTGGCTGGCTGGTTGGGGGTGCAAGAAGCTAAGACTCTGACCTCTCCCCACAACGTGCAAACCTGTGCAAGAATAACACCCCTCCAGCAGCTGCTCCCTCCCACTTCCTTGCCGGCTCTGGCAATGCAAGGAGCCTGCACTGGAGAGTGAGGAAGCTCCTTGTTCTATTTTACTCCCCTGCCAGATCCTCAAAGGTATTTAGGTGCCTAACTTCCGTCGATTTCCACACCTAAATACCTTTGCGGATCTGGGCCTAGATGTCTTGCCCAAGGTTGAGGGTATGTCTACACAGGGAAAAAACCCACATCCGCGAGTCTTAGAGTCCAGGTCAGCAGACTCAAGCTAAAAATAGATGCTCAGGCTCTGAAGCCCAGGAGGTTCAAAGCCCAACTTCGAACACCTACTTTTAGCACACGCCCAAATCTGTAGACCTATGCTCCGAGACTCACCACTATAGGGTTTTTTGCTGTGTAGACAGACCCACAGGGAATCTGTGGCAAAGCAGGGAGCTGAACCTAGGCCTCCTGAGGACTAAGTCAGTACTAACCACTGGACCATCCTTAACCCCATTTGTACTATAGTCCTGTCTGCCCCTTACGGAATAGAAAATGAAAAATTCTGTTCTGTTTGGACTACGCTGTACAGAACAAAAGGCAACTTTCTCCTCTCACCAAAATCTGTCAAGATTCAAATGAGATCCTGGGAATGAGAGCTGGTCAAAGACGTTTTTCCATCTAGCACTGCTGGAAATATATAGTGTCTGGTCAACTTAACTTGCCATGCAGATTTCAGCATTCAGCCATCCTGGTGAGGATCTCATGTTATGGTATATACCCCACACACATACACACATTGTACCTATCTTCTGGAACACAAACTCCTGTACTATGGGAAATGCATGAGAGAATGTATTTGCTGGGAAGAAAAACAAAGACAAAATGCCACCCAAGACGTGGAAAGATATGTGAACAAATGGAATGTTTAATTAATGTAGAAATATTGATTTTGGAAAATAAACAGATTCCCTCCTCCTCCTCACACAGAATGAGTGTTGTTTTGAGCCAAAATGGGCAGCATTTCATGCAATTTGAGGTGCCTGGTGGACATTTTCAGCATTTCTAGTTAAAGTGGAAATCTAGGGACAACCCCACTTCTTAACAGTGTATTCATTCCCCAAGGTAATAAGAGAACAGATGTTAGCCCCGTTGAGTACACTGACACTTCTCTAGGGGCTAATGACTTCACAATGTAAGCAGTACTTGCAGGGCTGGCCTTAGATTTTGGGGGAGGGCCAGGAGGGTGATTTCCTAAGGGCTTCTCAAATTTAGCTGATCCATCTGAGCAGGCAATTTTTGAGCCCCCCCTTTTTTTGCTGCAGATAAGGGGAGCCCTGTTGCTCAGTCCATGTATGATTTTTTTATTCACCCTGATAAATTTCCTCCCTAATAATCAATTTACTTTCTGAGGTTAACACCACAATGAAAAGGGCTAGAATCCTCCTCCTCCTCCTCCCAGGGCAAGGCCTGACTACACCATGCATTGGGTACTCCCTGGCTAATTTTGGTGAGTTGTCTATATAAACAGCTCAGAGTGCATACACAGTAGGGACTTTAAGCAGGAGTTGTAGTTGTATGAAATTCTGTGGTAAAACCCAGAGATGTGGCACATTGTCAATACAAAAAAAATCAGCTCCCTTTTTTTAACAAGGAGTGTTAAAGCCCATAGAGACTGAAGCATATTTATTCACAGAACAAGTACAGCACCGGGCAAATTCAAACCCTTAACCTCACCACCTCAATGATTTGTTAATAGGCTTCAATCCTGACCCCTAGGAACCACCTCCAGGGTTGATAAAGGATTGTTCACTGCCAATATTGACCATTCTGTCTTTAATTTTTCTGCTGAAAGTCCAAGTATGGGTCCCAGTTAACACCTTTTACAATTTGCTTCCCTGCGGAATCAGACTGAAACCACCAAATCATTTCACAGAGGCCACCGAGCAGCTGTCAGATGGTAGTGCCTTTCCATCACTGGGTCCAAATTCAAACTGTTGGATCTAGGGCTCAAAGGATTATCAGCCGTCTGCTGGGCTATCCAGCCTCCCAAATCCCCCCTTATAGGTGGTGTGGGTGGGTGGGTGTCTCAGTTGAATTGCCAGGAGATCCCGATTCACAGGGCGGAACCCCCAGAATCTTGGGAGAATGGGAACATGAGGCAGCCTGAGGGGCTATCTGCCGGAGATGAGATTTCACCTTGGTGGTGGTGTAAGTCAAACCCAAAAGGCAGCTAAAAGAGAGCAGAAATGCGTCTGAGCTGCAGAGTTTGCACTTGGGTCGAAAACTCCCCACAGTTCTGCAGTGATTAAACCAGGATTTCGTCTGAGGCTTATCTCTCCAAAACAATCTAATATCTTTGTTTTACCTCACAGAACAGGGAGCAGGGCAACAGATGGGGAAGCAGAACACCTCGTTTTTATTCTTGGATATATCTGTGGTTTACTGCCTGGCCTTTAGCAAATCACTTGACCACTCTGTGCCTCAGTTTCCCCATCTGTACAATGTGGTTAATAATAACTTTGCTAAGTGCTTTGAGATCTACTGCTGAAAAGTGTTAGATAAGAATGTTAAGAGCTATGAGGAGGTGCGGGTTCCCCAAACTGAGATTCCAAAGCCTCTGACAGAAAAGAGTCTGGAAGAATGTTGCAATGTCTGATACAATTCCAGCCTGGGTGTATTTATCACCCCACTGAGAAGACAACAGTTCTTTTTCAAAGGGGACCTCAGAGCCATCACGCATCGCTGCATTATATCACCAGTGCTAGTGCTCTGTCAGTTGGCTTGGGTTTCTAAGGATCTTTTTGTTAATTTTTAGATGCTTTAAATAAAACCCGAATATGAAAAACCCTGACCCTGAGACAGCTCAGGCTAGCCCAGTGCTTGTTGTATTCTGGGTTTCCTTCACTGAGATTCTTTACATTTCTGCTGTCTGGTAGGGCCTGGGAGTCGGAGAGAACAAAGATAGACAGAAACAGTGAGTCAGCATCGCCTCCGCCTCTCTGGGTGCAAAGTAAGAACAGGGATCTGTGGGCGGGGGGGTTAGAGAGGGGGTGAGTTCGTGTCTACAGGTGAAGAATTTCTTCTGCTGCTTTAAAGGTGACCTACGCACACAAGCAACTTAATAACTGCAGCGGCTGTATGCCAATGTAAGTTAGGTCAACGTAATTTTGTAGTGTAGACTTGGCCTGTCTGTTTCACACCTTTTGGATCCTTTCAGTGGCAGGGCTTGCAAGGAATGATCTATTCTAGAGGAGCAAGCAGCATAAACTGCTCTGAGAGCCACAATCGGCATTTCAAGCAGGCAACACAACAGGCGCTGAGAACTCAAATAAAAACCAGAGCAGAGAAACAGAGGATCTTTTTATTACCCCTTCTATGCTCACAAACAAATCCCTCCTCTCACCTTCCCACACACCATCGTATACACAGCTCCTGATTCCCTCCCTTCCCCCTCCACGATCCCTTCCATATCCTTTGAACTTCATCCCCCACACATCACACCAACAATCTCTCCTGTTCCCTACAAAATCCCTCACCCCAGCCATCTCTCTCTCTTTCATAAACACACACACACACACACAGAGTCCACTGGCTTCCATCACTCACACACACACACACACACACACATCGCAGTCCCCACGACAGCCTGTTCAAACCCTGTGCCCCAAATCTCCTCTGCGATCCCCTTGCGCTACATAAGCACACGATACCTTTTCTCCTCTGGCAAGTATACACATAAATGGCCCCCTCTCAAGCACACAGAAATGAACAGCTCACCCGCTCCAACACAAACTCCCCCCCACACACACACACACACTTCCATAGGAAAGCCACGGGCCAGATCTCCAGCTGGTGTAACTCGACCTTGCTCTATTGCGGTCAATATTTTTTAGTACAGGTGGTACATTCCAGGCAGTCTAGCAAGCTGCAAAACACATTTCATCAGAATGTGATCTATTTTTGGGTACATGATTCCCTTCAGCACACACAATTCACTACAAAGTGTCACCGAGCTGAATGAACGCAGGAATGTTGTTGGAATATGGAAAAGCTCTCTCTCTCTCTCTCTCTCTCTCTCTCTCTCTCTCTCACAGACACACACACACAGAGACATCACAGATCCAACTTTACTGAAAATTCCCTGGTATTAACTGGGACCTATAGACACACAGTTCTCAGAATTCCATCCTGTAACACTTGTGTGGTCTGCTTCTTGTTAGAAAAATTATCTCCCTGAACCCTGCCATTCTTATTCTCTTCAATCCTGTATATCAGAACCTAGTAGCACTGGCTGACTTCTAATTATTTTTTACTGTGGTGCTTTGTCTGCACTAATCCTTTGAAAGTAGCTTTACTGAACATCTGAAATATTATGATGCTATAAAACCTCTGTAATATTTATAAATCCCTTAAGACATCATAAAGGGGGGGAAAACCCTCCTCACAGAGTTCATCTTGCATAATTACATATAGATTTCCCTCTGATTAATAAAAAATGATCTCTTCCTTATGTAAAGATATTCTCAGCTTTCTTTCATTAAGACAATTTTTTCTTTCCATTTTAAATCTGTTTCATGTGTCCGTGAATTGTAAGGTGCTTCAGAAGATGGTTTCCCAGAGCAAAAGGCACAGTGAAAAGCAACATCAAGGACAGTCTTCAGTAGCAATGAGGCTTTGGGGACATGTGTTGCCACATTCTGAGATCCATAGCATTGGCCAGTTTGGCCACAGATAGTCTTGGAATAATTATTCCAAAAGGCAGAGAGCATTGTGGGAAAGGAGTCAGTTCACCAGAATGAGAGGGGGGAGAGAAAGACACGTAAAGGAGCGAAAAAGAAAAAGAAAAAGTCAAGACCCAATACATGTCACCAGATAAATGGTTGGCTTAGGTTCTAGAGAAATCCATTAAAGTGTAGCCTATATATCTGAGGTCCCAGTTGGAAAATCAGGACAAATACACTCTCCTCTAAACCTGTGGTGAACAGGGTTTGGTTGCTGGCGTGTACAGGGGCAAACCATTTTCACTATGCGCAAGCTGATGTTACAACCTGGTCTTGAGCATGGTTTTTAGAAATTGTTTTGATTGTGGTTTGGTCCTGTTCAGAACAGTGGTTGGGGCACATTCATCTCCTGCTTCAAGGGAACCAGGCTTGAACCACGCTTCAACAAGGGTTTTCAAACACAGGTCTCTGGTGTCAATAGGCTGCAAATAGCAGCCACAGGTGCCAGTGGGAAATGCTACACTGAGAGAGCTTGAAAGGAGGCAAGAGACGGAGGAAAATAAAGAAAAAGAGCTGAAAGCAAATAATTAAAGACACAATATTCCTTTCCCTCCTTGTTAAGATAGAAAAACCTCCAGTGCTCCAGCCCTTGTTGAATGATGTTTTAGTCATTCCAGTGAAAATGCAGAAGGCAAGCGCAGAGCCAGATACACAGATGTCATCTTGGGTTGAAAATCTGCCCTTGCTCTTTGGAACCACATAGGCTGGGACAATAGTGCAGAGGTAGCCATGCAGCAGGTCCCGGAGCCATCCTGCCAGCACAGGGCAGCATGCCCAGTGGGGCTGGGAGGGCAAGGAGTTGGCTATGGAGATTACAATCTCTGTAGTGCTCCTTGCCTCTTCTTCCTTGTGCCAATGACAACATTGTCACAACGCTGCCTCGGCCGCAGCAGACTATTTATCTTCGGACTGTTCAGCACTGCTGGCTGCATTAGTTGCTGCCCCAAGGTGAGACTAGGTTGGAAAAGAGACTCCCAGCAAGCTGGTGAATCCATGCAGCATGGGTACGATTTTGCTCTGACTGTCTCCAGCCCTAGCACATTTATTAATAGAGTGCAAAAGGGTGCTCTGAAATTCACAGCTCATCCAGTGTCCCCGGTGCTGGCTATCTCCTCAGTCTGAATGTGAGTCTGTTTAAGGATGAGATCTGACATTGTTATTATCATTGCTCCTGTTAAAGTAGCTATGGTTAGAAAGAAAGAAAGAAAGAAAGAAAGAAAGAAAGAAAGAAAGAAAGAAAGAAAGAAAGAAAGAAAGATTGGGAAAAAGTAACTCCTACCATGGTGTTGCTGTTCCTTCTGCCCCTTCTGTGCCAACTAGCCAGCCAGCATACACAATGCCAATTGTTCCTTTATATAGTGTCACCGAGGAGTAAAAATATGCCTGCTCCAAGTTTAGACAATAGATGTAAGATTGGAAAAGTGCAGTCATTGGATCCCAATACCATTCCAAGCATCTGTTCCACACAGGGCTTTTGCTTTCACATAAATACTGCAGCAGATAAGTAGATAGGCAGTTGGGATACAATTGTACAGTCCTCGCAATGAGCCAGAGCTGAAGGGGCTTTCCCATGTGCTTCTAACCAGTGAATACCAGCACTCACTAAAAAGGATTGTAAATTGTCAAGGCCTCCTGGAAAGGCAGGCAGAGGGAAGCACCGAGACTCCTTGAGAAAGTGCAGAAGAAACTAGCAGTGATTTGTGGCCATCAAGACTGCTCAGAACTAGAGAGAAAGGCTGGAACTGAACCATCACCGCCCTCCCGAATGATACCTACACGGAGACAAAGAACGCCAGCCACAGCCCAACCATGTCATCAACCCAAATACCATTCTGGCAGTTACCTGACGCTCTATGTGTGGCCCACTTAAGTGTGGGAAAGTAACCAGTCCGTAGGAAACTCACCCTTTGCATGACATGGACGACCCTGTTTAGTTAAACCCCATTATTAATCATCATTTATTTTTAATTTATGTTTGTTTAAATTGAGACCTTGGTCCTGCCATATGTAGCACATGGCAGGCTGCTGCCCCTGCCCAGACTCCCAGTAAGGTCAATGAGGCTCCCTGCAGATACAGCAGTCATGGGGGTAAACACTTGAAGATCATTGTACTGAAGGATGGCAACCGGTGTGATTTTCTTATTACTTCCACCAGTGAAAATAAAGGCGTCTGTGGGCCAGACCCTCAGCTAGGGTGAATTGATGGTAATCCCTGGACTTCAAAGCATGGAACACTAGGCACAGGTAGCAGGCTAAATATAGTGTTATGCCAGGACTTGCCTGGTTTATCGCAGGGGCCTTGTTGTAGATTCATTCCTCTCTTTAACTGAAATGCACAAATTGTTAGAAAGCAGGAAACAAAAGTACAAAATCTATCTCATGTTCTGTACAGCGCCTGGCACAATGGGACCCTAATCCATGACTGGATGCCTATAGGTGCTGCTACATCACAAATAAATAAAATAAAATAATAATGGAATAATTTTAAGGGAAAAAATGATCTTCTGGCTATGAAAGGTTGCTATAAGTCCAGTAGGCTAGACATTCAGAAAATACATAGAGCCAAATTCTGTTTTTTTTTATACTCATGAAAATCCAGAGTAAATCAAAGGATTTCAATGGAATTACTCTGGATTTACATCAAGGTAACTGAGAGCAGAATCTGACACATTAGCTACAATTTCCATTAATGGAAAATGACACTAGCCATTTCACAGAGATTTCCATTATCATTTCCATATAGATCCCCCCCAAAAAACTATTGTTATTATTAATTGTTCTCTTTACTTATTGTAGGGCTTAGGAGCTCCAGTCATGGTCCAGAGCTCCATTGTGCTAGCTGCTGTACAGACACTAAACAAAAGATGGTCCGTGTCACAAAGAGCTTACATGTAGTATCTAGAAGTATCTGTCTAGATAAATCCAGAGATATATCACTTTCATTAGAGGGGACACATATGTATCTATAAATGCCAAAAGCCCAGTGTCAAACTATGATTAAGTACATCTCGTCAATTATCTTTGACTCTGTTCAAATGGGTCAGATCCTCCGTTCATGTAAATTGGTGTAATTTTATTCAATGAGGTACAACATTTCACACTACCTGAAAATCTGGTATGTATATATAAAAATACTTCATGTTTCCCGTTCAAATGGGTCAGATCCTCCGTTCATGTAAATTGGTGTAATTTTATTCAATGAGGTACAACATTTCACACTACCTGAAAATCTGGTATGTATATATAAAAATACTTCATGTTTCCCGTTCTGTATTAGAGCAGAACCTAGACTAAAGAGCAGTGAAATATACAAAGAATGGGGGCAAATTCACTGCTGTGATCCATTTAACAATGATTCCTATGCTTGAAACCTACTTCTTGATCCTATCTGATATAATCTCCCCTCCTTTACATCTCTTCTCACAACTCACTTCTTCAAGAAGGTTTACACAGTGCAGCTTCATATAGGAGCTCGGAAGCCATGATAATGGAAACAGTATAAACGCGTCGGATAAAGTAGAAAATGCATTTTAAAAATACATGCTTTTTAGTCATATGCGTTAGTCTCCCAAGTCGCTGTATACCGCAATCACATTGGCCCTGTTTCAGCAAGGTGTTTAAGCAAACTGAAGTCAGACAAACCTAAAGTTAGGTGTGTGCTTATGTACTTTGCTGAATCAGGCCTTTGTTCTTCCCAGTGTCCAACCCTTCTCTGCGAGATCCACCTGCTGTTTGTATCTTAACTTTGACGGCAAGCTCGTCAGCTGTTGTGTTTAAAGCACTGTGAACAGCTACGGTGATAACTAAGCAACAAACAATAAAAGTAATGAATAAATAAAAACATAATAAATAATTATAATTCCATTGGCTTTAGTGAAATTGTCCTGGTTGCAAGTCCGAAGTTAGGACAGCATTCATTATCCTGACTTGAGTGGAGTTACACCAACGTAGACTCAGACCCCTGCAGTCCATTCCCCTGCAGCTGCTTGGTGGACAGCAGCCCAGTGTCTGTACTGCAGACTGACTCCATTCAACTGAAAATTCAGAATAAGCCATTTGAGGATAAACCAATAGGATTTCAAAAGTTTCCTGTGGTTGATGAGATAAAGGCTCTTTTTATTCACCGTACTGATTTAGACCCCCCATCCGGCAAAGCAGTTAAGCATGTGCTTAACATTAGGCAGTGAGCAGTCCTA
Organism: Trachemys scripta elegans; assembly: GCF_013100865.1. Lineage (NCBI taxonomy): Eukaryota > Metazoa > Chordata > Testudines > Emydidae > Trachemys > Trachemys scripta. The sequence goes on from NC_048315.1 coordinate 18,177,595, forward strand.
CTGAAGTCAGTGTAATTGCTCATGTTCTTAAGTTAAGCACATGCTTAACTGCTTTGCCAGGCCTGAGCTTGGCCTTAATCCTAACAATAATGATACACGGGCAGTTTTGCCCATGACTCCAGTAGAGTCAGGATTTTACCCTGCCTATTTTGATTTCTTTTGCAGGAATATTTGTCCTTGCTATTTAACCATTTTGTGTCCTTGTCTTAGCACTTGCATTACCAGAATTGTTTGTATTTTATTTTATTGTGATTTTAGAGTCTTATGATATATTATTATTTATTTATTATCATCATCATCAATCTGTGACATTGCTTGCTATGTTGATCTTCAGGTTTCTTTCTATGTTGCTTATTTTTCCTGCATTGATCTTTGGAGTTTCATGAGAGTGTCTACATTTAATTAATTCTTTCAAGCCAGTTTTTCAGGGTTTTTTAAAATAAAAAGACACATTAGACTAAAAACCCACCCTGCATTATGTTTGCACAAGCTCACCAGGTCCCTCTCTGCTTAGTCTATAAAATAAATCCGCAGAGGAATTTGGAGAGACATACGTCTTGGCTTAAAAGGTTTGCTTGCCTCTTGCAACTGCCTCCAAATTAGAGAAAGGCTCCAGACTGGAAAGGGGAGGGAGAAGAGGGGGATAACATGAGGTCTGAAAAAGGAAGGCTTGAATTTAATTGCCCTAAAAATTTCAATCGTTCAATCTGGTAATTAGAGAGCTGGCTGATTCTGAAGGCAATTTCCTTTGGAAAAAAACAAACAAAGATAATTGATGCTAAGTGAGTATTGTACCTGAAATATTAAATACCAAACTTAAGTCTGCCTCTAGGGCCCTTTGTATTGCCCTTTTTTGAGCTGTCTTTCTCCTTCTTTGTATTTTTCCTCTCATGTGGCTCATCAGAACGGGACACTCCTTTAGAGAGTCAGATTGTCACAGGGCGGGTTTGATTTATTAGAAAATAAAATAATAACAGGAGGTCTCTGGTGATCCACTCTGGCTTAAATTTTTCTGTTGTAAAGTCTCCATGTCTCCTTGTCCTTAAGAATGGTTTGATGTGCTACCAAGAGTATTGATTTTCCTTACAATCTTCGAAATTCTTGCCAGAATGTCTCATGTTTAATTCCACAGCCTCCGATGCTCCAAGATGATCCATGTAGGTAGACTCTTGCATGCAAGTGACTGCTTGGATCTGTTTGCAGGATAGGGGTCTCAGCGGGTTTCCTGGACACAGTTCAAAAACTGTAACTGTTTAGCTCTTCAATGCTCTAACGCTCAATAGTATCATAAATCAGAATCCACATCACTTCACACTGGCATCTAAGGAAAGAAGGAAGTTTAGTTTCTACTCAATTTACTAATGCAGAGGGAAGTCAGGTGACTTCTCCAAAGTCATATGATGAGTCAGTGGCAAATTCAGGAGTTCTGACACAGTGTCCTCTCTACATAGGTGCTAGAACTAGGGATGCGGGGTGTGCTGCTGCTGCATCCCCTGGCTTGAAGGGGTTTCCATTATATACAGGGTTTACAGCTTGGTTCAATGGCCCCCACTCTACAAATTGTTCCAGCTCCCCACCTCTCTAACCACTAGACAATGCTTCCTCTTTCCACAAACCCATCCCCTTTCCCTGAAGTGTGGTCATGCTCTTAAAAATATCCTTTAAAATGGGCTTCCATGTTCATTCCCTCTCAGCGAGACCATATCAAATGTCTTTGGCTGATAATGCCACTCTGTCAGCTCAGCACAAGACTCTCATAACCTTGTCCTTTTTTGCTTCCAATACCATCACCACCCGCACAGATCAAGTAACTAGGAGTTAGCCAGCAATCCTTTTTGGTGATCTGGGAGGCTGAATGGAAGCCAGAGCCCTTTCCCAGTTCTCTGGGACCTCAGCATGAATAGAAATAACACTTTTCAGAGTAGCAGCCGTGTTAGTCTGTATCCGCAAAAAGAAGAACAGGAGTACTTGTGGCACCTTAGAGACTAACAAATTTATTAGAGCATCCGAAGAAGTGGGCTGTAGTCCACGAAAGCTTATGCTCTAATAAATTTGTTAGTCTCTAAGGTGCCACAAGTACTCCTGTTCTTCTTTTTGAGAAATAACACTAAAGCTGTATGTGCTGTATAGAAAATTCGTGCACATGAAATAAATTTTGAGATTAACAAATCTGAAAACTGAAACCTTCCTTCCTCGATCTATAGAAACCAAGGCACTTTCAGTGACGTGGGCTTCCTCACAACATTTTGCCCTTCCAATGTGCCTCAACCCTCAACTGGTGGGACCACCTCTAGCAAGAGAGAATTTCAGTCTTCGTGCACCAGTCAGACCTTAGTCCCTGTGGGGGAAATTTAGCCTGGTACAGAAAGGCCTATGCATCACCTCAAATTAGGGCTTAAATGGGCTGCATGTTGATTCTCTGAAGAGGGGTGAGTTACTGCCATTATCTGGTGGGATGATCTTGCTATCTTTAGTAACTATATAGTAGTTACTATAGTATAGGTATATAGTACCCATCGCCGTAGTATCTGAGCACCTCACAATACGCTCTGTGAGGTATCCCCAGTTTACAAATGGGAAACTGAGGCACAAGGATGCTATATGTTTTGCCCTAAGTCACACAGGATGTTTGTGGCAGAGCAAGGACTTGAATCCAAGTTTCCTATGTCCCAGGCTAGTGGGCTAACAACTGGACCATTTTTAATCCCCTTTCTAGGAGGAACCAGACTGAGGGCTTGTCTATATGGAGAGCTGGGTGCGCCGCAAGCTGAGGTGTAAATGTACAACACCCTAGTGTGCTAACTCACCATGTGGACCCTGCTACTGTGCACTAAAGGGTCAAAGGTCAAAGAGCACTGTGGAACTTGTAGTGTGAAGTAGCAGTGTCCACGAGATAACTTCGTGTGCAGCACGCCAGAGGGCTGTACAATTACACTGTACACTATCCCTTTGTACAGCCGGGCCCTGAGAACACTGACTCATTTCACCCAGGCCAACCATGGCTAACTCCTTAGTCACCACCGCCAGCCAGAGCCAGAATTTCAAACGAGAAGCGCCTTCCCCTGAGCCATCCACTCTTCCTCAATTAGATTAAATTAATTAGGGTCTTTCTTTCCTTTCAGAGACAAGATGACCCCCTTTTCCTCCTCCTCCTTCTTCAGCAGTTGGCAGCTGATTAAACCTCTGCTAAAAAGGACCCGTTACACACTGAAGCTCAGAAAGCCCATTGGTGACTCTTGATCTGATTACTAAATTTCGAAGACTAGCAATGGGATCGGGGAGTCTCAGTGATGTTAGTCTTACATGTACTGTAACTGGGACTGCCGACACCAAAGAAAGAGCTATTACAGATACCCCATTACGAGCTTTTTAATAAATTAAACAACTACGAGTCCCACTGAGAATCTGTTTCTCTTCCTCTATTGAGCAGGGACACATAGACCTACTTGGAAACAGCCAGGGCAGCTGGGTTTCTGCAGTTTTAATTTAAGTTCTGTGCAGTTGTTGTTCAGTACAATGAAATGGACCTCTCTCTCTCTCTCTCTCTCTCTCTCTCTGAGAATTTATAGCCACTATCCAATCTGACAAAAACTGTGTTCTTTTTTTATACTTGGAGGTCGTTTTATGTTACTTCCAGTGTGTTGCACTGTGTCAAGTGGCATAACATAACATAATGAAAAGTAGACTAATGTAACTCAACGTGACAAGAGTGACATGCTGTGATGTGGCCATAGAAGAATGCACTGTTGTCATTGTTTTGTATTTCATCTGATACCCACCTACGTGTCAGACACTGGGCATTTGTGTGGAATTCTGATGGATAGTTTGTAGACTGGAAGTCTGATTCCCCTCTTGCTCACACCAGTTCCCTGTTGATGTAACTCCCCTGAGTTTACTCGGTTACTCGGGATTTATATTAGGGCGAATCAGGCCCTAAATGTTTATTCCTTACAAATAAAACGACATTAAAAGAACATCGAAGCTGGAAAGTGAAGCATTCAAAAGTCGGGAAATGACAATAGTCCGGTAGCTCATGCACCCTTAACTCTGCCCGGTTGGGGGTATGCTTTACAGTCTTTTTTTCTGCAGGACCCAGCCTCATTCAGTGTACAGGATGGATGGTGCTCAGCAAACGAAGCAGCTGTCCACTATTTCTTTTTATAATCAACATCTAGTGTATGGTTCCATGCCTCATTTACTGCACACCATCCAAATCATTGTCTGAATAAAGGTTTGCCCCCCCCACCCTCGTCTTTATAGGCTTTTGTATTGCACTGATTTCCATACTATCTGAGCTGCTCAAGAACAATAATGAAATTATCTTAACACACCTATGAAGTCAAGGAGCATTGCTATCCCCATGTTATAGATGGGGAACTCGGGCACAGAAAAAGTGTCTTGCTGAAGAACTCTGGGACAGAGGCAGGAATAGGTCCCACCCCAGTGCCATAATCCCCAAAACATTCTTCCTCTCCCACAGACCTGTCCCTACACCACACCCCATCCAAACTCCGCGGTGAATGAAACAGATACCAGCTCATTTCGTACCACCTCAGACAACGACTGCAAGCAAACCAGGACCCCAAACCAATTCACTACACAACCCTGCTTTGTTCTCCACCCAACAGTCCCAAAGAACATGCCAGAGGGTGTAGAAAATAAGTAGATGGCAAATGTCTAAGGACTGTACCATAATGCATAAGCACAATGGAGAAGAGCTAAGGTTATGCAAGTATCTACCTTCATACAAATTCCTGGCTGAAATTTTTCATATCGTTCCTTGCTAGTTCAAGCAGGTGACCATGTCTGGAATGGAACAAAAGATTCGTTGTTTTATTGGTCCCTTAGCCTACTATTCCCCCAGTAGAAACCAAGAGAGACCAATAAAAACTAACAGAGACTAGCTGATGGATTACAATGGAGTCTTCTGGGTCTTGTAGAGTCATAGTCATAGAATTAAGGGTCTGAAGGGACCATTATAATCATCTAGCTTCACCTCCTGCATAACACATGCCATAGAATCTCAGACAGTAATTCCTGCACCAAGCCCATACCTTGTGTTTGAGCTAGGGTATATTTTCAAAAGCCATCCAAACTAGATTTAAAGACGTCAAGCAATGGAGAATCTACCACATCGCTTGGTAAATTGTACCAGTGGTTAATTGCCCTCACTGTCAAAAATCTGCACCTTCCAGTCACTGGATCTTGTTGTGCCTTTGTCTGCAAGATTAAAAGGTATTTCTCTAAATTAATCTAATCTATTTACAATTTCGGTTTGTGCACATACACCATTTCTGAAAAGTTTGGAATACATGCAGCATGGTGGCTCCTAACTTTTTGGGGGAAACAGTATCAACTCACCAGGCTAAGACCTCAGCTGTGTTTGCATTTATACCTCTTCTGTCAGAGAGCCAGGGCTCCAAAAATCTAGGCCACGGGAGAATTTTGTTTACAAAAAATAATATTGGCATATAGACCCAGTGACTAAACTCATGCCATGCATTTTGTGGTTTAATTGAGAGATGAATCCCAGAATGTGTGGATCACATGAGACTGAGGTTTGGAGTGGCTTCTGTTCCATTGCGGGCTGGAGCAAACATGTAACTAAATGTGGAGTAGGCAATAATAGCACAACAAGGCCCAGCACAGATTTGGGGCTGCATGGTCCTAAGGGTGTTTGCAATAGGAACTGCCAAGTGAGTGGCAATCCACCAGTCAAGGCCAGTGACAAAAGCTAGTTATACTAGTCTGCCTGGTTGGAGACCCCTGGTTTACCAACCTGAGACTGATTTCCAGATACTGTCAGTAGGACACAGTAACAGGGTGGTTATTTCATCACCACAGTAGCTGTAAAATCTGGGAACCACAAAGAAATTTTGCAGTTTCCTTTGGAAATGTCGCCCACCCCTAATTCAATCCTTAGGCACTCTTCTCATACATCGTGATGAGAGCATCAAAAGCAATCCCTCCTGTTTTGTACTAAAGAGGCAACCACACTCCCCTCCTAGGCTTTAAATAGCATGACAAGCACAAGAAGCATTATACAGAAGCAATGGGCCAGATTCTGAGCTCTGTCACACTAGTGTAAATCCAGAATAACCTCATGGAATTAGTTGAGTGACTCAGGATTTGCTGGGGCGTGACAGATCAGAACCTGGCTCAATCGCGTTTGTTTTTCTGTCAATGACAGCACTAGGCCTTGAGGCCTTCTATCTGAGCCCAGGACCTGTCTGTGAGATATGTCGCGGAGGGATGAGGTGGGAGGGCATTTTACAAGACTGGGGCAGCTCAGCTGTGATACAGGAGGACACCTCTTCTCACGGATGTGCGAAAGGATGGATGGCCCAATCTTGCAAGACACTGAGCTCTTCTGAGAGGCGCTGAGCACCTTCAACTTCCAACCTCTTGAAACTGGGTCCTGAGTCACCATTGAAGGTCTTTGCTCAGAAACTGCTAGCCTTGGTTGGCTTCATGCTGAGCTGAGAGTTAATCAAGTTTCTTTTTTTTTTTTTTAATCTAGGACCCCCCCAAGCTAGACTGACATTCTGTTGGATGCAGTATATAATTGTGATGTGCCTCTACCTGCTGTGCACCCAAGTCAGGTAGCAAACCTATTCTGCATTCCACAAGCTTGAAAAGAGAGGAGCGATGTATGTATGCAGCCCATCTGGATGTACTGAGAAGTGCCACACAAAGTCCCATGGATAACCTGGGAGCCTGCTGCACCAGGCACCCAAGTGCCAGTTCAAACGGACATTCATATAAACCCCAGCATGACCAATGCCAGTCATTCAAATATCATATCAGCCCCCGAAAAATCACAAAGTGGTCTAAACACACATGAGAATTAAAAAAAAAAAAATTTTCAGCTTCTTGATTTTAAGCCTTTACCGTTCATATGTTCAAGCTTTTCTCTGCAACCCTGAGAGCTAGAATCTGCCTTTTATTTTTCAAATGATGGCTGAGATTCTCACATGACTCCAGGAGCTGGAGCGTGAGACTCACAAGACTCACAATAAAATCACGAGAGCTGGCAAAACTGAAATCTGCTGAATTCAGCAGGGGTGAACCTGTGCATGAGAATCAAATGTGACCCTCAGAGCTCTCTTCAGTGGATGAAGGGCCCAGAAGCAGGAAGCGGAAAGTGGGCTGGGGGAAATCTGCCCACAATTCCCAATCTACTAGGTGGCTATAGGCCCAGAGAAATGGGTTGGAGTCAGAGTACCCAGAGGATATGCTGATGCAGTGCAAGTCCTGGACAATCTCCACTGTTCTGGCTCTTATGGAAATTAACATTGCTCCCCTGTGAGGGAACCACAGGAAAGGATGGCACGTATCTATCACCTCTTGTCCCCTGACACCCAGGGCGAATCCTCCCTCTGAGGCTGCTGCCCCATTGGATGAATGGACTCCCCTGCACAGCAGCCGTAGCCAGGTCGCAATCTGGCCCAGCCCAAAATGAGAGATGAAGGTTGTATCAAATTTTGCAGGGCACCACTCAGAAGAATCGCTTGGCATTGCATGTACGCTGGATGTAAAAGAAACACGCAACAGCAACAACGGGGAATGGAGAGCAGTGAGACCAGGGACAGAAGCATATCCTCCCTGTTAGCCACGTTCCTGGGAGAAATCCAATGAACGAGGTCGACACACTTATTGCAAATGACCATAGACACCAAAACCCAAAGCAAAGGAACGTAAGAGGCTCCAGCTCAATACAGACAGAAGTGGTTTCTGATTAAACTGATGGCTCATTGAGCTGTCTGCATGGCTATTACTATATCCTACAAATTAACCCGGCCTGGCTCTCTGGGTTTTGAGATTGAGAATAAGAGTCTCAATCATTGAAATGGCAGATCCTGTGGTGGATGTTCTGCTCCCACATCATGCCATCGATACCTTCCTGATTTCTTCAGCAGGGAAGCCCATTAGGCACTATCACAATACAAAGAATAAATAATAGCAATAATTCTAATAGAGGTGTGAATTCTTTGACCAAATTACACTCCTGATCCCTGATGTCTCACCCACTCCCTCCATTCCCCGCCTGCCTTCTTATGCCCACTCTGCCCCTGTGTATTATCGTACTGAGACTTGAGACAAGTCCCAGGAATCCTGCCGGGGGTAATACTTCACCTTACCACCTTAAGGATGAAGTCGCTTGTCTCCAGTCCCTCTCCAGCTTTCTTTCCCTTGTTGTTGTGGCCCCGCCTCCCTCCCTGCCTTTCCCTTTCCCCAACTTCTCATGACCTGCAGAGAATGAATCAAGAGGCACCCTCCTGGCCAGAGGGTGGAGAACCTCCTGGTCTCTCCCCATCTGACCTCCTTCAATGGATAGTCTCCGAGCACAGAGTCACTTTGGGCTCTGTGCCATTTGTGCCTGCAACTCTCCTGCTGCTGCTTCCCTGCATTGGGAAGCCGCAGGACTGGCAGCAGAGGCAGGTTGAGGAATGGAAAGGGAGCAAGTCTTAGAAGCAGGACAGGTGAAGAGGGGACTTATTTGCAGCCTGGGAGAGTTGGAATGGGACAAACTCTACCCATGAATCCAATGCCAGTCATGCCTTCTTTGGTTACAGTCCTTCCCAATTCCTTATCACCGTGCCCCCTGCAGGCTTCCACCACTCTAAAGGAAACTTGAAACCTCCATGCTGGCCAGTGTCATAAAAGTGAAGCGTTCAACCTGCAATGGGGCTGCTCACGTGCTTAAGTTAAGCATGTGCTCAGATGTCTTGTTGCATGGAGCCAGAGCGCTTAGCACCTTGCAGGATCAAGCTATACCTGAGAAATCATTATGACACCTTCTATGACTCCACCATATTTAACAGACATAAATGGCATGCCCTCTTCCATCTGTATCCATCTGTTGTTTTGTCTTATATTATCAACTCTTTGGGGCAGGGTTTATCATTTTGCTCTGTGTTTGTACAGCACCTGGCACCATGGGGTCCTGGTCCATGACTGGGTGCTACTAAAAATACAAATAATAATAATAAATGATATCAGGACAGCGCAGTCTGCGTCTATTGAGTTACTGAAACTAAGCATCCAATTCAGAGAGGTGCTAAACTCCTGTTTTTCCCACTGACTCCACTGGGAGCTACAGTTGCTCAAAAGGCACTCGGCATCCCTGATTTAACCCAGGATATGTCTGCTTTCCCCTCCAGTGCACAATGTGAGGTAGCCAATAGTGTGACTATGAAATCCTCATCTGCCAGCCAATTCTATCCTCAGCATTGAGTGAGCGAGCGACATTTTGCAGGGTATATGTTATCTTTCTCATACTGGTGCCACAGGGGGAATAAAAACAAAACACTGAGCTGAATGTATTTCTAGCCAACGGAAATTTCATATTGAGGGTTACAGGCGCCCTGTGCCTCTTAAAAGCAGGTAATAAAATGCTGCTCTGAGTTACGAATTATATTTACATTTCCAGCCTCCATATGGCTCATCTGGGGAAGGGGAGCTTTCAAATGCTTTAGCAGCACAACCACGTCATGATTAGTTACAATTTTTGCTCTCTACAACAAGCAATTAATGCCGAGATGACACTCTCCCTCCTCGGCTCAGTCTTCTCGTTTTCCTCTAAAACTGACTCCCATTTGCTACTTCCAGGCCATCTGCGTCTGAAGGTGCAACACTACTCTTGGATAAATATAATACAACCAGCCTAGGAATGACAACAAACTGCCTTCCCGGAACTATCCCTCCTAGGGTTCATAGGTGAGGCTGGAATTCACGACCAGATGACCCCTCTTGCAGATGCACTTATTAACATGACATCCAGGGTTGAATTTTTTGAAAAGGCAGAAAGACCCCATTGTGAAAGGCAAAAATGTGTGTGTATGCCTGCATTTCCATGTGCAGTTAAGGTCAAATTCCCCCCATGCAGAGACCCAGAATGAGGCCTCTGCATGACTTATGTCCCACAAGGTCTTAAATGATGCACAGGACTTGCGTTGACCCTCTGCACAGGGGAGAATTTCACCCTTGTAGCGCTCGCGTATGCCAATCAGATAATGGACATGCAGCCTCCACTTGGATGACAACACACTTTCGTGTAGGGTGACCAGACAGCAAGTGTGAAAAATCGGGGCGGGGGTGGGGGGTAATAGGAGCCTATATAAGAAAAAGACCCAAAAATCGGGACTGTCCCTATAAAATTAGGACATCTGGTCACCCTACTTTCGTGTGCAATTCTTTTATATGGATGTGCAATCTCATCATAATACACAACTGTATTTACACGCATTTTTTTTGCACGTGGACCTCAGCTTGCCATTTTCAAAAATCTGGGTCCTAGTGAATTTACCCCATCCTGCAGCTCCCTAAAGCTTTGGACCATACCCTGCCAAGAATTCACATCTATATACTCCCACTGACTTTATGGAAGCTTGTTTTCAGAACAACCTCAAGCCATGGTGCTATATCAGGAGTTTTTCCTATAGAAATTATCAGATCCAGTCCAGTTTTATTGAAAATTAGAGATGAGTCTGATTAAAAACCTTGATCTGAGCCTTGGGGAACTCTGGAGGTGGATAGAATCATAGGATATTAGGGTTGGAAGAGACTCAGGAGGTCATCTAGTCCAATGGGCATTTGGATATGAATTTGGTGGTTCCAGCTCATTGATCATCTCTTACTTCTAATCCATTTTTAGGTATAAAGCCAGGTCACATAGTGGTATATCTTCTTAAAGGGCATGAGTACTTCAGAGATTGCATGGTGAGCATAGGCCAAGTGGCCTAACTGTAAAGTCCAGTAGAACGAAATCTGTGAATCCCATGGTGGTTGCAAGCACCCCTCTGGGCATGCAATGACGATGCCCTTCCAGCATTGCTAGATGGGATGGGAGCCCCAGATAGGCACGGGGCCCCAATATGGAAAAGGTTGAGCACCACTGCAATATTTTATAAGCATATCCTTTTCCCTCATTTGTCTCTGATGTGTCAGTTTGCCATGTATCAATGACAGCGTAATTTGAAAATACTGGGCCAGATCCATAGACGGTGTAAATCAACATAGCGTCATTGCAAGCAATGGAGCTAGATCAGCTTACACCAGCCAAGAACCTGGCCCACTTCAGCTCACCCGAGGGTGCAGTGGGTCAGTCAATACTCTAGGTTTTGATCCTGCAAAGACATACAAGTGCTTAACTTTACACACTGTGGCTGAGTATGAAATGAATGAGACTACTGCCAGGGTCTGAGCCACAGCTAATTGAAGTCAAAAATCTGGATTCAAATCCTAGTGTTAAGTCACTAGGTAAGATGCATGTGGTGATTTTACCCAACTGGCCCAACCAGGGCGGACGGGGTGGGGGGGGAAGCTGGTACAAATTACCGGGGCCCGGCTTTCCCCCCGCCTCTTGTCGGCCCTGTTTAGCCGGTCCAGGGCCCGGCGGTCCAGAAGGGGGTCCTTGCTGGGGGGCCTGTAAATTTTTTTTCACCGGGGCCCGACCCGCTCTCGGCGGCCCTGGGCCCAGCATACGATACCAGCATGTAAGCTGGTTCGCTGTGTTTTCGTGAAGCAGGAACCCCTCTGCCTGTACTATTGCACTACTGAGCAGTGATGCCGTGGTGCTGAAATATAGAAAGCCAATGGCACATTAACACCATGTTACTGGAATACATCAGAGTAATTGTGCTCTCTCTGGTGCTGTATTACTTACTACATGTCATCTTGGTAACGGTGCTCGTTGTAATGTAGAGTGCTCATGGGGAGGTGTGAGAGAGATGTCTTAATGGCAGACCTTGACATTTCTGCAGGATAATCTACATTCCTTCAGATCAACACAGCGTTTGCACTAGCATAAGGCCTCAACTAGAGCTGTGCAAAACTTCCAATCATAACAAAAACTGAAACCAGACCAAACCTTGATGTTGTGGGAGTTTATGAAATCTCAACAGGTTTTGGACCAGGTACACTCATGTCAGACTTGAGCGAGGTGCACTAAAACGTCCATCAGGATTTGTGAACCCTTTTAAAAAAAAACCATGACCGTATTCTACTGTAATGACCTAATGCTTACAATAATGCTACTGCAGGATTTAGGGCAATTACTTGCAAACAGTAAATTCTGTTGAAGTCTATCATTTTAATTACTGTGAAACCCCTAGGGTATAAGATCGGTGCTATAAAATCTAAATAAGTCACAAAGGCCTTTCAGCAAGCCCCAGGAAAATTTCAACTGAGTCTGGGTCTAAGGGCTTATCGACGCATGAAAGTTAATTTGAATTATGGGAGGTTGTAAATATATCCACATGTGGACTCTCTTATTCTGGAATAAGGTGAAGACGGTCCTCTTGTGAAGTTATTCAGCAATAACTATTCTTTCTGGAATAACTCCATGTGTAGACATGTAGTGCAGACACATCTGTAGGAAAGCCTAAGGTTTGCTGGGTGACTTGGGGCAAGTCACGTCCCCTCCCTGTGCCTCAGTTTCCCCAGCAGCAAAAATGGAGATAATGATACTGACCTCCTTTGTAAAGGGCTGTGAGATCCACAAATGAAAAGCGCTGTAGAAGAGATAGTGATAATTATTATTTGCCCAAAACTTAAACCAAACTCTAAAGCACTATTGAAGTGCATTTACCCTTCTTTGCACTTCTTGGGGCTTGTCTACATGTTGTGTTAGTCTGCACTAGAGGGGTGCAAAGTCTAGTGTGCACTAATATGTTGCGCGCTAACTGGCACATGGGAACCCTGCTGGTATGCACTAAAAGTTCCCTAATGTAATGTAGTCCTATTTCAAATAGTACTACCTTAAAGCACATTAGGGTACTTTTAGTGAGCACCAGAAGGGTCCACCCGAGCCAGTTAGTGTATTACATGCTAGTGCAGACTAGAATTTATACCTGTTTAGTGCAGACTAACGCACTGTGTAGACAACCCCTTGATTTTATTCTGGGACGTGAAAATATCACTACAAAATCTTTTTTTGTGGTATTTTTAACCTGGCCAGAACCAGAAGGTATGGAAAACCATTGTGAAATTTCTAATCACATGTCCAGCCCATTGAGATCTGGGTGAACCTGTCTGAACCAGACAGTTGGAAGTTCAGAAGTTCAGCCATTGCTAATGGCACCTACCGTGAGGTGCTAAGCTCTCCGAATTCCCCATGAACTCAATATGGAACCTGAGGGAGCTCATGTTCTGCAGAACTGTGTAGGAAATACACAAAGATTCAGGGTGAAATCCTGGCTGCATTCAAGTCAATGGGACTTTTGTCATTGACTTCAGTTGAGATGGGATTTCATCCTCAGCCTCTACAGTAAGTTTGCTAGCACCCAACTTGTGAAAAACGTGGTGGTTTTGCGGCTTGATGAGTGTGAATCTTTTGAGTTTCTCTCCACTTGTATTCAGACCTGCTGGGTTCGTTCTGAATGCCTGATTCTTGGCTGACCTTATATAGTCATTTAAAGATGCAGAAAGTCAAGTGTGGAATGCTTCCATTTTGACTTGAGAGAATCTTACACCCACTTTGCCCACGTGTAAATGACTATGCAAGTTGTAAGTCAACACAGAATCAAGCCCTGAGAGTTTCAGGTTTAGATGACTCCCTTATCTCAAAGCAAAACTCATTCAAAGCCCCCACATTTTTGTTTTGAATAAAACCACAAATTCCTCTGTAGAACTTGAAACTCAGTCCTTGTATATACCCAGATTTGTACCAACTAAAGATGTGTTTTTAAACTGATTTAGTTAAACCTGTGCAAACCCCATGTAGACATTCTTATTTCAGTTTAAGAGTGACTTGTATTGGTTTGGCTCAGGTTGCTAGAGAGGAAGGATAGTTTAGTGGCTTAGGGTGCTAGCCTTGGATTCGGGAGACCTGCATTAAATTTCCGGTTCTATCAGACTCCTTGTGTGACCTTGGCAGAGCTGGGAATTGATTCTATGTCTCCTGAGTCTCTACCCACTAGACCACACTGCTTCCCTTATTTATTTCTATTATTATTGTTGTTGTTGTTTATGTTTTTTTTAATTGCTTTACCCATCACTTAACCACAGTTTGAGCCTCATCATTGTTGATCAGGTTAAGAATTATGAGCAGACATCTGGATATAACTTCCAGTTAAGGTTGTGCAAAATACTCCAAGAAAATCCACAATGCTCAGAATTTGGGTTTTTTGTTTTTCATTGGGATTTCATGAAGTTGTGAATTTTTTTAAAAACAGCAAAATATCATGAGGTTTTATTTGTTTGTTTGTTGCTTGAAAATAAGTTGATTTTGGAGTGAAAATTTGGCCATCAAATAATCCCCTTTCTGAGTGAAAAAGCTCATATTTTTCAAAATTTCACAGATTAGTTCAGAAGAAGATCAAATTTTGTACTGAACCATGCAAAAATGTGAATGTTCATATTTCAATATTTAAAGAAATCTTGTGTAATTTTGCAAAGAACTGAACACAAAATGTGAAAACCTTGTCATGAAATATTTTCTGAATGAATGCTACAAACTTGTATAAATTGCTCTTGCTATAAAAACCAGGAAAGTAGTGGCTTAGATCTGTCCGGAAGCTATATTGCAGCACCGGGATCCATGAGGGTGGAATGGAATTAGGAGTCCCTCGCTGAGAAGTTAAAAATATCCAAATCACAGGAGAAGCAGCATAGAAAAAGCAGAACTTGACAAAGATGCCAGTTCTTCCTGAAAAAAGTTGCACCATTACCTGCCAACTACCCAAAACAGAGAGAAAGGGAGATGGTGATTCTTTTAAATATTGAAGGCTGCAAACCTTAAATGGCATGTTGCTATTTTATTATGTTGCAGGTTGTTCTGCTCTGTGATTTACAAGGCAATTCCCATCCACCCAGCACACAGCAATGCGGTTATATTAGTTTAGATGATATCAGCCATGTGTACTTAAACAGGCAGCCTGTGACTGATCCCTTCTGTGACCATTTTAGGTGTTAAATTAAGGTCTGATTAAGAGTATGTGGCTGCAGCTAAGGTCAAGGACTAAAGAACACAGGCTTTGTTTCATCTAATAACAATAGAGATTGACTGGTTGCCAAATACCCTTGTCAGACTGCTGTCCAGCTAGAGGGATCTGATTACACCGGTTTCCCTTTTTAAACCCAGCTTCTAAGAGGGCTTGTAGTTATTTCATCTACATTAACTGCTATTGTGTTACCGGAACTACATGTTACATTCTATATGATCAAAGCAGAAATGCAGGAAAGCTTATCATGGTGTTAATGTTGGACTGAGAGGGGAAAAAATACAATACTACAGGTACCAGGTCATGCCACCAAAGTAAATACCCACAGCAGACAAGCTTAGAACATGACCCACTCCACGGTGAGTGTTTGGTTGGTGTAAACGCTTGGGGGCAGCTCAAGGACTTGTCCCATCAGCAGTCACCAGCACAGATGTGTTGAAAAGAATACAATGGAGATAAAAACGGAGCAGAGAAGAGGAAAACAAGTAGTTTCTAAACTGTGGGATGAAGGAAAGAGGCAGTAATGCCATGTTGTTCTCTCTTCATGAGACCATCTTGCCATCCTGCAAAGGTTCCACACCACGGGGCCATGAACCATCACCAGTGTGGTTCTTCATAACTGGACAATATCATTCCAATGTCAACAAAGTGCTCCTGCAAAAAGTGTCCCCAGGAGCCTGCACTGAACTTAGTGTACAGAGATGTGCGCACTTGCTGAGAGCAAAGATGAGTGGACTGGGGAATCTATATGTTTGAATAAAAATGCTCTCTCCTAGCCATAACCAATTATTTCATCTCTTGTTTCTACTGTCTTGGTCCAGTTCCAGGAAAGGGACTGCTTTCTGTGGCCAGGACGCCCTCTTCTGTTGATGGTCAGTTTCATTGTTTCAGTGCTTGTCAAGGGAGGTCATAGTCACAGAGAGAGAAAGATTTCTCTTCAAAGTCATCTGAAGCATCTGGTGCTGTCCATTGTCACAGACAAATTACTGGAGGAGATGAAGCACTATTCTGAGCTGGTATGACAATTCCTATGTTCTCAGAGCCTGCCCCTATCCCATCTCACAGGTTACATTGAAATCAGTACTTGCTGTGACAGATCTTTACAATTGCATTGGGGATGATTTAAAAAGCGCTATGCTTCCCTATAGAGTCTCCATGCCTTGATTTCAGTAACTTGGGATATAACTTCCCTCCTTACAATTAGCAGAGGGCGAATCCCATAAGGTTGAGTGGCTCAATTCATTTTGGATGAGATTCCAAAAGTTTGGTCTAGTCATTGGGCTGGAAACCCCAGAGGAACACGATTTCCCATGCTCCCTGGGTTGTGAGTTTTGTCAGAAATACAGTAGCCATCACTGAAACGTCAACAATTGCCAGTAGTTACAACATTCATTGGAAACATTCATGGAAACATGCTCTGCACAATAGCCTGATCCAGCACCCACTGAAGTCAATGGCAAAGCTCCCACTGACTTCAACAAAAGCAGGATCCACTCATCCTTTTCCATTTTAAATAAAGGAAAATTCAGTGGTATTGCCAGTATAAGGGTGTGATATGTCCTGATAAAGGCTGCCTTTTTAATGCCTATCACTCTGTCAAAGAACAAGCTTTCCTTGTGATATTTTAATTTTCCAAACCCAAACTGAGAAATGCAAAAAAAAAAAAAAAGGATTTTTTTTCTTTAAAATTGCAATAAAAGTTCAGGTTTGGTTCTGTTCAAGCTCTAAGCAACAGTTTGGTGCAGGTTTCTAACTTATATGAGCCAGATAGCCCATCCTTTCTTATTAACTATAGAAACAAATATTGTGTGGAGGAGACTGTAGTATTTCTTCTATACTATATACTAAAGCCAAAATGTTTAAACTTAGGTGCTTAAAATTAGGCATCTAAATCCATATTTAAGTAAATAACAATGACCTGATTTTCAAAGGTGGTGAGCTCCTGTTAAAGTCAAAGGGAGCTGAAAGGTGCTCCAACAGCTTTGAAAATTTAGCAACGGTTGTTTAAGTTCCTAAATATGGATTTAGGTGTCTACATTTAGGCATTTCAGTTTTGCTCCATATTCTATATAGCAGATACTAATAAAGTGATCACTTAGATAACTTTCCAGCTTTGCCCTAGATAACTGGTTTACATTACCTCAATACTTGCAATATTTCCAGTATTTCTCTGCAGTTTGTATAGGATGGATCATTGCACATACTCTGGAAATATCATTAATTTACCTAAGGAAACAGCAAAATTTAAGGGCAACCACTTACTTTACTTATTGCGGAGACTCTAACCTATACAGCATATAACACCTGCTCACTGGACAGAGAGAGAGAAAAAGCCCTTATATCCCTTCTTTATTGCAATTTATGATTGCAACTTGAATAGTTCCTAGTGACTTCCTAAGACTAATGTTAATTTTTCTGATCTGAGTTTTCCCTGTGGGGCTTTATACAGGTTTTGAGCATTCGCTTAATTTAATGTACACTTGGGAGCAAGTCTGGTGGTTCGAGAAATATTTGTAGTTGGAAATCACCGTGATTTTTGGTTAGGTTCAATGCCAAAGAAATCACAAATCATAAGTCAGCTATAGTATAGTTACTGCTAGTTGGCTTTTGAATTTCTCTCTAGTTATATGCAACGTGTAATATTTTTCCCTAGTTGTACCACAGTGCAGAGTTACTAATATGTATATTATTTATCTCTTCTTTAGAATTTCTGATGGAACTGGAGATTTTGACTAGCTGACTTGGGATTCCTAGGGATTTTATGGACTTCCTGCGTGAACCAAAACCTGTCCATTGGGGATGCATCTCTGTATCACAGCTGGTGTTTCTGAACCTTCGTCTGGAGTAGAAATTCATCCCTGATTTTTTTGGCTGGATTGACTGTTTAGTCTAGGAACTCTCAAGTACACTTTGTAGGTGCTGGAATTCCTCATTCTCTTCAGTCAGCAGCTGATGTGGTATGGTGTACATCAGGGTATATATTCTGGAGTGAGCAAAGATTTATGCTCTTCCTAACTCCCATTGATGCTAATGAGTATTACAGACATGTGTCCCGTGGAGCAAGATGAGAACATACCCCAGACTGTGTGTGGAGTTTGCCATTAGGGCATCCACACTGCTAAAAACAATACAGAGATCCCAAGGGTAGGAAAGTAATTGGACCTCTACCCTTTTTTCTAACAACGCGAATGTAAGAGATACATTTTAAAGTCTCTCTCATTTCTCTCCCTCTCCTACCAGCACCTGTATTAATTTTTGGTTATGAGTGACCTCACAGAAGAATTGATTTCCATTTTTGAAGATGTTTCCAAAGGTAATATTCATAATATTTTACTGTCATTGTTTTTGTTGCTAAGTATGGTCTAATGTCTAAAGCACACAGACTTCGAGTCAGGATTATTGGGTTTTATTCCCTGCTCTACCAATGTCTCATTTGTCATTTCACCGCTACATCTCAGTCGTACAATGGGTATAATAATCTGTTTCATGGGAGTTTTGTAAGACTTCAGTAACTAATATTTGTTGTATTAGGAGCCATTAGAGTCAGTGGAGACTGACTGCTGTCATGCGACAGGGGTATTAACCTTTTGTAAGCCCAGTTCAAATCAGATGACTAGAGTATGGCAATATGAGGTCAGAGTTTACTAGACGGGAATTTTTTTATTAATGTTTTTTTTTATTTGAAAATGCTGATTAGTCAAAAGTTAAACTGTTCACAGGAAAAAGGTTGGTGTCGATGAATTTCCCATTTTAAAAAAAAACAGAAAAAATTTCAAAATTGTCAAACATTTCAGAAATTGTCAACATTTTCTAAATGAAAAAGTTTCGTTTTTTGATTAAAAACATCTTTTTGTTCCAAATTTTAAATGAATTTGTTTATTTTTTAAAAAAATAAAGGTTAAAAGGTTTAAATATTTCAAAATTATCTAAATGAAACATTCTAACTGACCCAATCCAAACTTTTTTTGATTTTTCAGTAGCCATGGGCAAGTACTTCACCTCTTTATTCCTTAGTTTTTCCATCTAAAATGGAGATCATCATCCTGATTCCAGATATATAAAGTGTTTTGAGATCTATAAATGAGAGGTGCTATTGTCTGTAAGAGATATTGAAATCTTTAGAAAAATTGTGATCTATAAATGCATATATATTATCATTGTTATTTCACAGACTGACAACTCTTATGGCAGCTTTGGATACAGAAGAAAAAGCAGATGTGGCAAAGAATAAGTCATAATAAGAAACTGTCATCCTTTAGAGCAGTGGTTCTCAAACTGGGGGGTTGGGACCCCTCAGAGGGTCGTGAGGTGATTACATGGGGGGTCACGAGATGTCAGCCTCCACCCCAAACCCCACTTTGTCTCCAGCATTTATAATGATGTTAAATATATTTTAAAGTGTTTTTAATTTATAAGGGAGGGTCACACTTAGAGGCTTGTTATGTGAAAGGGGTCACCAGTAAAAAAGTTTAAGAGACACTACTTTAGAGGATCTAAAAAGTACATTAAAATGTTGCACATTGGAGAATCCAGTATGCCAATATATGTGCTACAGTAATTACACCAATCTTGAAGATCAATACTATTCCCCATCCCCAGCCGCATCCAGTTTCTCAGGGGAATTGAAGCTTATGGGGATTTATACAGTTTAAAGCCCTGATCCTACAAACTTTTACACTTGAGCTTAATGCTAAGCCCCTGAATGGTCACACTGATTTCAACAGTACCGTTCGCATGTATTTGCACAAGTGTTTGCATGATCAAAGCTTAAGACTAGTCAATGCAAAGATTGTTTTCAGAGGGACCCTGTAAAATCTACTTTTGCATATAAGTTAATATTTTATTGTCATTCTGTAATGTTGTGCAGTGGCTTTGTGAAACAGTCTAATATTTTATACACTATAAAATGTTTCTGATAGTATTTTCCATTTCTAACTCTTTGGAGGATAATTAAAACAAAATCTGTTAAATGTAATCATGGTTTGGTTCCTTGATGGCATAAGACACCTGGTATAAACACTAAAAGTCAGGCAGCAGACAGACCCAGTCAAATATTAGATGCATTAGGACATTTTTATTTATAAATCTGAAATTATTTTTGATGACTTCAAAAGAAGTAAATGTCAGGAAGTGCATATTACCTGTGAGCTCAGTAAGACTGTCGTGGAAATGCCAAAATAACATGAAATATACAAATTATAGTCCTCGAAAAATAAGCAACAAGGTCTAATTACAAGGGGCAAAACATATTTACAGAACTATCAAAAGGAAAGTGCAGGCTAGCTCCAGCACCCAAGAGCAGATCCTATTTAAAAACTATGTCCATAAGGACCAATAAATTGTTAATTTGTACTCAGTTGACTGAATCGGTGACAACATTCCATTAAATCACAGGGGTCCCAATTAAAAAAAGCACTTAAGCGTGTGCTTAAGTCCATTCTTAGTCAGGAACAGAACTTAAGCCGGTACCTAACTTTAAGCATGTGCTTAAGCCCCATTGACTTAAATGGATGGGATTTTCAAACGTTCTCAGCACTGACTTAACTTTGTTCCCATCATATGCATGGTAAAATCCCATTGACTTTATTGGGAGTATCTCGGCCAATTCTGAATACTTGAAAACCCATCCAGTGTGCTTACAGTTAAGAATGTAATTAAACATTGTCTTGAACTGTCTTTCCAGAATCAGAGCCATGATAAATAGACAATGAGATGAGACAATAGTGTTCAGAGGAGGGATTTAGGTTTATTCGGAATGGGGGAACCTTTTGGGAAAGGAGGAGCCTATCCAGGAAGGATGGGCTTCACTTAAACCAAAACAGAACCAGATTGCCGGCATGTAAAATTAAAAAGGAGTTTTTAAACTAAAAGCTGGGGGAAAGCAGACAGGTACGGAGCAGCACACAGTTTGGATACAGACATCCTTTAGGGGAGGATTTATTAAGGGGAATTCTCTATACACCATAAAGAGGAAAGGATGGAAGTTGATAAATTACAAGTAGGAACAGAAGAGAAACAGTCAAACAAAAAAGAATCCCATTCAATTACACCACATGAAGGCAGAAAACTAAATATTGACAAACTTTATAAATGCTTGTATACAAATGCTAGAAGTCTAAATATACCTCTACCTCGATATAACGCTGGCCTCGGGAGCCAAAAAACCTTACCATGTTATAGGTGAAACCGCGTTATATCGAACTTGCTTTGATCCACCGGAGTGCGCAGCCCCGCCCCCCCCCGGAGCACTGCTTTACCGCATTATATACGAATTCGTGTTATATCGGGTCCGTTATATCAGGGTAGAGGTGTACTAAGATGTCTACTAAATACTAGATACTAAGATGTCTAACTTAAGTGTCTGGTAATACAATGAGGATATTGATATAGTAGGCATCACAGAAACTTGGTGGAAAAATGATAATCAATGGGACACAGTAATATCAGTGTACAAAAAAAACAGGAATGATAGAGTAGATTGTGCTAGTAGGGGAATGGCACTATATGTGAAGAAAAGTACAGAGTCAAATTTAGTAAAAAATCTTAAATGAATGTACCACAGAATCTCTATGGACAGAATAAGAAGAGTATAGCCAGGGCCGGCTCCAGGCACCAGCCGACCAAGCACGTGCTTGGGGTGGCGCCTTGGAAGGGGTGGCCAATTTTGGGGTGGCATGGGGCGCTCGGGGTTTTTTGTTTGTTTGTTTGTTTGTTTTTGTTTCAGCGGCTCGGCATGGGGGGGCAGGGGCTGGTGTGGCACTCGGGGGGTGGAGGCTTCGGCGGCGCGATGTGGGCGGAGGTTGGCGTGGCGCAGTGCTAGAGGTTTGGGTGGCACGGCACTCAGGGGCGGGGGTTTGGGCGGCCTGGCGCTCGGGTAGGGCGGGGGTTTGGGTGGCCCAGTCCGGTGCGGCGCTCGGGGCGGGGGCGGGGGTTTGGGCTGGGCGGCCTGGCCTGGCCTAGCCCGGCCTGGCGCTCGGGGGGGGAGGGGTGGGGTTTTGGGCGGCCCAGCCCGGCGCTCGGACAGGGGGGCGGTTTGGCAGCCCGGCCCAGCGCGGTGCTCAGCGGGGGCTTGGGCGGCCCAACGCAGCGCTTGGGGGGGGGCAGGGGTTTCGGTGGCGCGGCACTTGGGGGGGTGGTGTTATGGCGGGGCAGCGCTCTTCAAGAAGTCCACAAGGGTATAGGCGCCAACTCTGTGGGTGCTCCGGGGCTCAAGCACCCACAGAAAAAAAATAGGGAGTGCTCAGCACCCACCAGTCACCCGCCCCCACTCCGCCCCCTCCCCCACCCACCACCACGGAAAGCAGCGAGCAGCAGGCAGGCAGGGGGCTTTGGGGCAGGGAGCAGAGCAGGGGTGTGAAGAGGTGGAGCGAGGGCAGGACTTCGGGGGGGAGGAACGGGAGGCAGAAAGAGATGAGGGCGGGGTCTCGGAGAGGGGATGAAGCAGGGGTGTGAAGAGGCAGGGCTTCGGGGGTAGGGGGCGGAGTGGGAGGCAGGAAGGGACAAGGGGGAGGCCTCGGGGGAGGGGACGAAGCAGGGGTGTGAAGAGACAGAGCAAGGGCAGGGCTTTGGGGGGGAAGGAACGGGAGGCGGGAAGGGACGAGGGCGGGGTCCCGGAGAGGGGATAGAGCAGGGGTGTGAAGAGACAGAGCAAGGGCAGGGCTTCAGGGGAGGGGACGGAGTGGGAGGCAGGAAGGGACGAGGGCAGGGCTTCGGGGAAGGGGACGAAGCAGGGGTGTGAAGAGGCGGAGCAAAGGCAGGGCCTCGGGGGAGGGGACTGAGCAGGAGGCGGGAAGGGACGAGGGCAGGGACGAGGGGGAGGGGACGGTGCAGGGTGTGAAGAGACGGAGTGAAGGCAGGGCCTGAGGGGAAGGGTCGGAGTGGAGGTGGAGCACCCACCAGAAAAAAACAAAAGTCAGGGCCTGTGTACAAGGGACTTTGCTACTGATTTCACGTGGAAGGCGCTCAGATACTATGGCGATGAGAAGCAGTGAAAAACTCCAGAACAGATGCACAGAGTGAAATTATTCAAACTGGGATGAACAGCCAGACCCAGCGTCCTCCTGCTTCCCACCCCTGTGTGAGCAGCAGGGTGCAATGTCAGGGAAAACAGAATGGTGGTGTGCACAGGCAGGAAAGGAATTGTGATGGGCTATACAGACCCCACAGGGACCAGGAAAGGTTAATGAGAGGCTGTGGGCCCAATTAGCCCCACCCCGTTGCACCTGTGTGAGGTGTCAAGTCTAGAGGGAGGAGATAAAAGTGGAAAAGCCCAGCTCAGCAATGGCTGACTAGAAGAGGGAGCAGGCTTCTTAAGCTATCCCTGTGAAGGAAGGTCTGGCTGGGGCCAGAGCCTAACCAGAGACTGCTGTGAGCTGCCTGGAAGGAAAGCCCAGAAACTTCAAAGCGTCAGAACCTCATTGGGGCAGGTAGGCCTGGTGCAGAACCTTTTTGTTCCTCATAACTGGTCTGGCTCCCCTTTGGTTTTGGGCTCTGCAGAAGAGTAAGCTGGGGAAGAGGGAGAGCAAGGCCTAGCGGCTGGCCATGGGAGGAAGCAGCCCAAGGATACAGCAAAGGGTCTGAACAAATGGACCTTATCTGCTTTGTACAGGGTGCCTGAGCTGGACCCTACAATAGAGGGTGGGCCTCAGTTTTCCTATTGGCCCATGGAGAGGAAGGTATGAAGACCCCAGACCAAAGGCTGGTAAGTCTACAAAACCATAGCTCTGGTGTGATGCTGCCAGACCACTGGCCTGTTGGACTTGGTTTTCCCTGGAAGGGGTAGGATTAAAAGACACCTGACTGGAGGGCCACCTCCCAGGAAGACAGACCACCTCAGGACCAGAGTGGCATGTGGGTACAGGGTGAGACCAGCTAGACAGGATGCGAGAGAAGGAGTCAGGCAACATCCTGCATGTTTTCCCTAGAAACCCCCCCCTACTTCACACAGCTCAGGAGAGGTTTTCACACACAGCAGAGGGGCCTACAGCAAAGGCAGCGTCAAACAATGGCATCACAACAAAGAAAAAAGCCACCCAGTCAGTGCTGGGGAGGGAAGGGCAAGCCTGTGGAAGTCTCAGGCTGAATCTAACCAATGGCGTCAAAGATGTTTTAATCTTATGCCACTGCTGTGAGAGAACTCCAGGTGGAGAACTCTAGTTCTCTATACCTGCGAAGCCCAAAATGGCTTGGGGCCTGTCTCTGCACCTTTGCCTTACTGATACACTGGCAGTCAAGCTGGTTCCGCCTGGGTATATGAGAGGGGAGCATTCTCTACAAGGTGATTGGAATTCATTCCCCAGCACCATCTTTACACCTCCAGGGCACCCTGTTAGACCCATCTTTTCCCCCAGGCTTTTAGGGGGGGATAAGGGGTGGTGTTGTGAGCATGATAGGATAGCCTTTGACTGAGCTCTTAAGTTGGTGGTTTTCTGGTTTGGGGGGAGTTGGTAGTTTTTTTAAATGTACTTTTAATATTGTGTCAAAAGTGCCTGAATCCTGGGGCCAGGTACTTTTTTTCTTGTCCTTATCAATACAAATAAATAAAATAGACCTTACTTTTACCTCTTGTGCCACCCTTTAAAAGATGCACCGTACTTTCTGGGACACAAGGGCCTGTGGGTTCAGCCCTGACTCTAAGGGAAGGGAGCCACCTACCGAATCACCAACACTACTTCCTCCAGGCTAGCATCTGTGTTTTCCTGGAAGGTGTGGGCTGACCCTGTTTAACTTCTGGGATCCAAGCAGTAGGCCATTCAAACCTCCCAAGTCAAATGCTGCGCATTCTGCAGCGCTAGAGAAGTTTGAGGGTAAGGAACTGCAGCCAGGAGACATAATTTCCAACACAGAAATGCTATTTGCACTATAAACATGTACCTAAGAATTGCCTGGTCCAAGTTTCGAGCGAGAACTCAAGAGACAGGAACTCCCCAGATTTAGCATGAGAACAGTTCTGGGGGGAGGCAGAGGGCAGAGAAAGTAAGCACACTGTAATTTCTAAATAAAATGGCCCTAGATGCCAGCCCTGTGACTTCAGAAGTCAGGTGACAATTGCCCACAAAAACCTTTAACCTGTTCTTTACAAATGGATATATCACTATTACAAAATACAGGCACGTGGAAGATGCAGTTTTCTCAGTGCAATTCCTCAAAGGAAGAAAGGCCAATGATAAAGCAGAAGGGGCACAGGGAGAAACACCCCAATGAAAAGGTGCCCTTTTTATCGCTTTGCCACAATCTCTCCATCTCCCTGCTTTTTAATCCCCTGCCACAGTTTACTACTTTATGCTCGTTCATTTCATTTAATCAGTTTCACCAATCTCAAAAGTTAACAAAAGCAAAGGGTAACACTTTCAAATGCAGGTATCTAAAGTCAGGCATCTAAATACACGTTCTGATTTTGCAGAGGTGCTGAGCACCCACAGATCCCAGTGACTTCAAAGGAATCTGTGGATTGGCCTCATCTTTAAAAAGCACGTATTTACATGCTTAAGTAGGGTCATAATCCAGAAGAAATACATTGTGGGTAACATTTTCAAAAGCACAGAGTGATTTAGGAGCCTAGGATCTATTTTCAGAAGAGACTATGTTTAAATCACACTAAAATCAAAGGGATTTAGCCTCTAAATCTCTTTTGCAAATGAGATTTAGGCTCCTAAATCGGTAATGAATTTTTTTAAAAGTTTACTCAATATTTCTTTCAAACACACCCCTCCCCCCCCACCACCCATGGGTGATCACATCCATAACACTGTAGGCTTCAGACCAGCCATGTATATTTCAACAGAAATTCTGTTGCCTAAGGACAGACTAACCAGAAGCATTGAGTTCTGTAGTCACTTAACACCCCGAGGAAAGTCTCTCCTGCATTTTTCTAATGTTTCTGTTCAGAAGTTGGA
This sequence comes from Trachemys scripta elegans, assembly GCF_013100865.1. Classification (NCBI taxonomy): domain Eukaryota; kingdom Metazoa; phylum Chordata; order Testudines; family Emydidae; genus Trachemys; species Trachemys scripta. Next base: position 18,203,435 of record NC_048315.1, read on the forward strand.
GGCCATCACATGGGAACATTTTTTAGATTTTTCCCCTATTAGAGGTTTTTGGCCAAGGTTCAGTTTTCTCCTGGACATCTGTTTATCACTCAGCTAGCAATAGCCTCACAGCACCCAGAGTCTTGCCATGCAGCATGTGGCCTTCCAAAATGCTTTGAGAACAAAGAAGAGGTGCTGTTGTGGGTTTGTGGTGAGTGAGGGGACAAAGCCAGACAATCATGTCAGCCTAAGCCTGCTGGCAGATATAGGAGAGCTGCAGCTGTCATAGGGAAAATGGATAAGGGGTCCAGAAAGATAAAGTCACAACAGTGACAACTACAGGATGGGAAAAACATCTCAGCACATGGCAGCATTTTACTGACGAATTGTTGGCCTGCAGTTCAATTAATATTGATCTAATTCATTGACCTTTAACATTTGGATTCCTCTTGGTGTCAAAGTCAAACAAGCCTCCGGTCTTAGCAATAAGGCTCTGAGTGTTGACTGATCAGTGTCACTGATTACAGGTCAAAAGTATCTTGCCAGTATTCCATAGAAGCCCGGAGCAAAAGATTCACTCAACTCCTATATATTCTCTCTCTAGCTCCTCGGATACTTTTCCTGCCTCTAGGAAGTGGTGAAGAGCCTAGACGTTGTGTATATATAATGCAGCTGTTATGGGTTTTAATTAAGAAGCATCTCTGACGGGACAAAACAGTCTGACAATGTCTTCCAGAGCCTGGGTCCTGCCAAATTTTGAATAGGCTTGGATCTGCTATCATCTATAAATAGGGGGCTGATTCTCCTCTCATTTATACCAGTTTTACACCAGTGTGACTGTTGACCATAGTGGACTTACTCTTGCTTTACACTGGAATGAGAGGAAAATCATTACCACTATGATCTTTAAGAAGATGTATCTTGCCAGTCTACTCTACAACGTACCACACAGGAGAATTTCTTTAGGACTACTCCCTCGTGCGGAAGACCTGGGATTGATGTTACTGTACTGCTCTCTACCTGCACTGTTGAGTCCTTCTTAGAGCTGTTGCGGTCCCTCATCATTGTGGCATTGGAATCACTGAGGCCGATAGTGTGGCTGTCTTAAATGGACATAAATCAGGGCTTCTCTTGGTCTCCTCGTGGATTGTGAGTGTTAAATCCAGACAAGGAATGGTGTCTGCCCATAAATGTCCATTTTTATGTAGCCCATTGTTTCTAACGTCACTTATAGCTAGTTCAGTCTTTTATAAGTCTACTTCAATCTCTCTAGCACTGTTATCTGTTTGCTCTGGAGCAATGGCAGGAAGTTCTGATCTCTCTGAAGAGAGAGGATGGCTTTGTGGCTAGGGAATTGCACTGGGACCCAGAAAATGAAGTTCACCAGCTGGCTGTGCCACAGACCTCCTACTTGACCTTCAGCAACTCATGTTATCGCTGTGTGCCTCCATTTCCCATCGGTAAAATGGGGATAACAATACTTCCTTTCTCACAGTCTTGTATTTTTAGACTGTAAGCTCCCTTGAGCAGGGATCATCCCTTACTATGTCTGTGCCTCACATCGCACAATGGGACAGAAACTGGTTGAGGCCTCTGAGTGCTATCATAAAACAAATATCCGTCATCTCTAGGGGCAACAATTGGTCTTTTTCAGGATACTCTAATTGCTGTATCCGGTGTCCAGTTACAATCTCCTTCTGACTCTTCAGGCTACTATTATCTGCCTCTGTAAACTCTTTGGGATGGTATTCCAGTTTACCTCTGAGCTGGAAGGCAATCACAGGAATTAGATAAGATTCCAGTGAAATACTTGATTTGAACAAATTCTTTCTTTGGGTTTCCTCATATACACCTCTACCTTGATATAGCGCTGTCTTCGGGACCCAAAAAAATCTTACCGCAATATAGGTGAAACCGTGTTATATTGAACTTGCTTTGATCCACCAGAGTGCACAGCCCCGCCCCCCGGACCACTGCTTTACCGCGTTATATCCGAATTCGTGTTATATCGGATTGTGTTATATCGAGGTAGCGGTGTATACAAGAGCATTTCCTCTTCCCTAATCTAAAATGTACCCTTCTAACACGATACAAGCTCCCCATCTGACCATGTCTGGATAGATTTTTTTTTTTTTTTTTTTTTAACCTCGACTGTTTCCTGGGCACAAAACACTGCTTGGAGCGCTCTTCGTGCAATAAGCTTTCCATGTAGTAGCTGTTCATCATAGCAATTTCATATGCTCTCTTCAGCTGTTCGCTCCATGAGTTGGTGTAGCTGGCATGGGTATTATCCTCTTTGTTCTGTACAAAGTCAGAAAGAGCTGTGGATAGCTTTGGAGACCACCCATACAGCAGCAAAAATGAGTGGCCAGTTTTGGGGCTTAAGGCAGTGATAACCATGCAATATTTGGGTTAGTCCTTCCAACTTGATTTAAGTTCCCCAGTCAAAGTTTGTAACTATGCTAAAGTGAATCTCTCAAGCAGGTTTCCTTGTGGATGGTAGAGGTGGGGAACTGGAGCGTTGTAGCCCACTATATTTGCAAAGGGTTTTTTGTTTTTTGTTTTGTTTTTTTAACAGTTAATCCTCACATCCTGTATCTTGGTCAAAGTGGACAATTTCAGGAAACTCAAATGGCAGGACAATGTCTCTGAATCAGCTTCCTGATTTATTGGTTGCTGGATAGGCCTGTAAAAACTGATGTTGTTCTATTATCATTTGTGCCTAAGAACCAACCAACCAAACAAACAAAAACCTCCCATTATTAATGTCTAAATGCAGGTCAGCTGGAGACAAGTGGTGATGGTAATTGTGCATGTTTGAGGGAGGGGAGTTGTTTAATATTAGGTCCATTTAGTGCATAGGGTGCCTGCCAGTGATCTGCTGTGCGACCTTGGGCATATCACTTCCCCTGTTTCCATTTCCTTCCCACCCTTTGTCTGTCCTGTCTAATTTAGATTTTAAATAGTCTGGTATTTATCTCTTGTATTGTGATGTGTTTCCATAGTGCCTTTTACAAGGGGGTTGGGGCTTCTAGGTAAAAGTCCTGATGATATCCAGTCCAGGTAGAAGCGAGGGATGAGCTGCACTATTGTTAGCGACTATCACCACTTTCAGAAGCCGTAAGCAGGACTCCTCCCTCTAGCTCAAACTCTAAGGCTATGTGTACACTTAGAACACTACAGTGGCACAGACGACTGTAGCATTTCAGTGTAGTCACTCACTACAGCTCCAGGAGGTGTTCTCCCATCACTGTAGTTAATTCCACTCCCTGAGTGGTGGTAGCTAGGCTGATAGAAGAATTCTTCCACTGACTTACTGCTGTCTACATTGGCAGTTAGATGAGTTTAACTACAACGATCAGGGGTGTGGATTTTTCACACCCCTGAGCAACACAGCTAGTTCAACCTAACTTTTCAGTCCAGACCAGCCCTGAGAAGCCCCAGAAAACATCTGAAAGTAAATGGCATGGAGGAGAGAAACTGCTTTCAACTTTAAAAAGATTTTTCCTATTACTTATTATTAATAATAGTAACAACATCAGCTATCTCTTAGGGCATTTCATCAATAGATCTCAGAGCTATACAAAAGATGGGGGGAACTTTTTTTAAGGATCAGGAAACTGAGGCACAGAGTGAAGTAATTTGCCCAAGGCTACCCAGCAGGCCAGCGGCAGAGGTGGAAATAGTACTCAGATGTCCTGAGTCCTAGTCAGGTGCTGTATGTACTATGCAACATTGCTGTCAGCTATTAGAAGTTTATAATGGTAATAAAGCCTTCTACACAGTTCCTTTATCTGTCCAATAAGGACCGAATTCTTTAGGACCCACCACTGATAGGTAAAGGCTCTTTGGAATGGATCTATGGATTATAATTCTATAGGTTTTTTCTGCAGGCCTGTTTCTTGTGGTATTGGCTCACATATTTAAGAGATTAATTGTGTGTTTGGTTCAAAGCAGAAGGATTAGGAACATAGGAGGCTCAAAGTGCTCAATAAGTAGTTAAGAAAACATCTTCTAAATAAAGATTTCAGAACTGCACTCAGTGCAAGTTACAGCTGAATGCACTATTTAAATGAAGAAAGGGCTTTTTGCAATTCCCTGCCAAGAACAGCAGCTCTCGAACCTCCTTGAAATGAGAAGACCTATGGATTGGAAGGATGTGAGTAACCTCATTGACTGACTTGGTGTCAGTCTTTTTGCAGGATCAGGTCCTCAGTCTGTTGGTCAGATATCATAGGTACAATATCTATCTAACTTAGGGCTTTCTATAGCCCCCACTAGTGTACTAAGGGCTCTGGCTGTTTAAATAAAGTAGTAATAATAAAATAGTCACCTTTAGCTGTAAAACAGCTCTTTAACAGATATGGCTCAAGGCCACATTGCAAAAAATTGGTCATCTGCCACTTTAGCTTCTATGTGCTGTTGTCACTTAGCTCATAATTTCATATCTTTACATTCCTAACCTCTGAGATAATCTGATGTTGCTAGAACAAGACAGATGCCTTCATACAACTAGAATCAGGTGGTCTCTTTGCTATGGTAACTAACTTGCCTACTGGAGAACTGGTTTATCCATCAATTCAGCCTAACCCTTTTGTAAAGTTATTGTTTGATATAAAAATGATGGGTTCTTTCTATTTTTAATTATTGAAAGTAATGTGCTGAGTGCATGTAAGTGAAGATGGTATGGCCTAAAGCAAACAGGGTATAAAGTCAGTCCTTCACACTATATACAGCGTAGAATAAATACTAACACAGAATACTAAAAGGAAGGAGAAAGAGAAGGCGGGGGAAGGTTTGGGGATGAGTCATCCCTTAATTTTCTACACTTTCCACAAAGCTATCAGCTCTGGAAGATGAGGCTGAAAGTTTTGCCATCACAACAAGAAAATGTTGTGGAATGTGAGGTGAAATCCCAGAAATATTGAAATCAATGAGTTTTGCTGTAGACTTCAATGGGGCTAGGATTTCACCAGTGATGTTTAGAACAGATTGGGAGTCAGGGCTCTTGACTTTCAGCAAGTCACTTAGGGCCAGACTTGCAAGTGCTCAGTACACCCAACTGGGCCAGATTTGCTGAAGAGCTCAGCTCCCACTTAGACACCTAGGTGACGGTGTCTTTTTTTTTTTTTTTTTTTAAAGTGTTCAGCAACCAACACTCCCCATTAGAAAACTGAGTTCTTTTCAAAATCTGCCAGATTACTTTGGTGTCTAAATGGGAGTTGAGTTCTTTTTTTAAAATCTGGTCCTCAACTCCTTCGGGGGAGAGGGATAGCTCAGTAGTTTGAGCATTAGCCTGCTAAACCCAGGGTTGTGAGTTCAATCCTTGAGGGGGCCATTTAGGGAAGTGGGGTGGAAATCTGTCTGGCGATAGCTCCTGCTTTGAGCAGGGGATTGGACGAGATACCTCCTGAGGTCCCTTTCAACCCTGATATTCTATGACTCAGTGTACATATCTATGTGAATAATAAGTCATTAATGTTAGCAAACTGTTGAGATTCTCAGCTGAAAGGTGCTAGAGAAGGACAAGGTCTTTTATCATTTTTCATAAAGAAAAATAAAATGAAACCTTACATCATGGGCAGAATGACCAGTCCCCCATGCTACATCACATGTGGATGTAATGTTAACTCAGTTTCTTCTAGAAGGAAGGGTAGGTCTGTTTATCTGCAAAGGCATATTCTCCTACATGCACATTAGGAACTTCCTAATATGAATGGCAGAACTATACCATACAATTCTGTTCACATGCACAGCTTACTGTTTTTGGGCCAGATCCTTGGCTTGTATCAATCCGCATAGTGCCACTGACTTCATAGATTTCATTTACATCAATGGAGCTATGCCAGTTTGCACAAGCTGAAGATCTGGCCCCCCCAATATTATTGTTTTTAAAGAGCGTGTTATTGCTGATGTGTCTGAGATTACCACCAGTTATCCTAAGATAAGCACAAAGGATGCAAACATTACCCTTCCCTTTAAAATAATTAAAATTTAATAACGCAAAGTAACAGGCTGTCTCCATCTATTTTGTGTTGGTGGCCTATGGGGTTTTTTGTTTTGTCCTTAAAATAATTTTTACTAGGGATAAATGCTCATAAGATTACTCCTAAAGGACTCCTGGTTACACCCCTATAAGACAATACTACTCTTAATTACAATAAAGAATAAATATGAAAGTAGACAAAGAGAAGGAACAAGATTAATAAATTACAATTGTTAGCGAGTGCTAACATGTATCAGAAATGGCAATCCTCTGGAGAATAGCTGAGCGGCTCTTATTCAGGTCAATGACTCCTTTTGTGATTCCCTTCTCCAAAAAGAGCATTTTTCAATGATTTATGTATAATAATCTCTACATCAGCATATCTTATTTATCACTATTTGTTAGCTGAACATGTACCAAGAGTCTTGTACTGAAGCCATTAGCAGTGGAAAAAACAAGTGAGATAATGGCATAAAATTATACATATATAAAAATAAATATCCATGTAACTATTGAATATTTATGTGAATGTACACGTAGACCGAGAATACATGATGATGTGGTATAAAGGCTTTACTGGCATGAGTTCGTTATCTACGTTGTTAGGGCTGGTTTAAAAAAATTTTTTGAATGAAACTTTTTTTACTATCAGAAAACGGGGTTTAATCAAAAAGTAAAATTTTGTGGGAAAAGGCTTTGGAATTCTCCAGGAAAATCTAAAAATATTTTCTTTTGGGCCAACATTCATCTTGGCATCTCTGAGCCAACATTGTGCATCATTGGAGTTGTTGTGCTGGCTCCCTTATGCCTCCCCCATCACCTGCCAGACTAAATAACCCATAGTTTCTCAGTGTGACTGAACCACCACAGTGCATCATGGGAGACTCATGGTGACTCAGACTGCAGTGCATCATGGGAAAAGCAGTCCTGCTGGGGCACTTGGACAATTTGTTTTGATTTGGGGGTCAGAAAAAATAGTAGTCTATAAGAACATAAATGTATACCCCAAATTAAAAAAATACAGTAAAAGAACTAAAGAGCCACTGTGGCTTAACAACCATGTAAAAGAAGCAGTGAGATAAAAAGGCATCTTTTAAAAAGTGGAAGTCAAATCCTAGTGAGGTAAATAGGAAGGAGCATAAACACTGCCAAATTAAGTGTAAAAATGTAATAAGAAAAGCCAAAGAGGAGTTTGAAGAACAGCTAGCCAAAAACTCAAAAGGTAATAAAATGTTTAAGTACATCAGAAGCAGGAAGCCTGCTAAACAACCAGTGGGGCCCCTGGACAATCGAGATACAAAAGGAGCACTTAAAGACGATAGTCATTGCGGAGAAACTAAATGGATTCTTTTCTTCAGTCTTAATGGCTGAGGATGTTAGGGAGATTCCCCAACCTGAGCAGTCCTTTGTAGGTGACACATCTGAGGAATTGTCACAGATTGAAGTGTCATTAGAGGAGGTTTTGGAATTAATTTATAAACTTAACAGTAACAAGTCACTGGAACCAGATGGCATTCACCCAAGAGTTCTGAAAGAACTCAAATGTGAAACTGTGGAACTATTAACTATGGTTTGTAACCTGTCTCTTAAATCGGCTTCTGTACCCAATGACTGGAAGATAGCTAATGTAATGCCAATATTTAAAAGGGTCTCTAGAGGTGATCCCGGCAATTACAGACCGGTAAGTCTAATGTCCGTAAATTAGTTGGGCAAATTAGTTGAAACAATAGTAAAGAATAAAATTGTTAGACACATAGAACAACATAAATTGTTGGGCAAAAGTCAACATGCTTTCTGTAAAGGGAAATCATGTCTTACTAATCTATTAGAGTTCTTTGAAGGGGTCAACAAACATAGTGTACTTAGATTTCCAAAAAGCCTTTGACAAGGTCCCACACCAAAGGCTCTTACCAAGGGTCAGTCCTAGGGCCAGTCCTATTCAACTTATTCATAAATGATCTGGAGAACGGGGTAAACCATTGAGGTGGCAAAGTTTGCAGATGATACTAAACTGCTCAAGATAGTTAAGACCAAAGCAGACTGTGAAGAACTTCAAAAAGATCTCACAAAACTAAGTGGGCAACAAAATGGCAAATGAAATTTAATGTGAATAAATGTAAAATAATGCACATTGGAAAAAATAACCCCAACTATACATACAATACAATGGGGGGCTAATTTAGCTACAACTAATCAGGAGAGAGGTCTTGGAGTCATCGTGGATAGTTCTCTGAAGACACCAATGCAGTGTGCTGTGGCAGTCAAAAAGCAAACAGGATGTTAGGAATCATTTACAAAGGGATAGTGAATAATACGGAGAATATCTTATTGCCCTTATATAAATCCATGGTATGCCCACATCTTGACAACTGCATACAGATGTGGTCTCATCTCAAAAAAGAGATGCTGGCATTAGAAAAGGTTCAGAGAAGGGCAACCTTCAGAGAAGGTTCAAAGAAAGGGTTTGGAAGAGGTCCATATGAGGAGAGATTAAAGAGGCTAGGACTTTTCAGCTTGGAAAAGAGGAGACTAAGGGGGGATATGATAGAGGTATATAAAATCATGTGTGTGGAGAAAGTGAATAAGGAAAAGTTATTTACTTGTTCCCATAATATAAGAATTAGGGGCCACCAAATGAAATTAATGGGCAGCAGGCTTAAAACAAATAAAAGGAAGTTCTTCTTCACACAGTGCACAGTCAACCTGTGGAACTCCTTGCCTGAGGCGGTTGTGAAGGCTAGGACTATAACAGGGTTTAAAAGAGAACTAGATAAATTCATGGAGGTTAAGTCCATTAATGGCTATTAGCCAGGATGGGTTAGGAATGGTGTCCCTAGACTCTGTTTGTCAGAGGATGGAGATGGATGGCAGGAGAGAGATCATTGATCATTACCTGTTAGGTTCACTCCCTCTGGGGCACCTGGCATTGGACACTGTCGGTAGACAGGATACTGGGCTGGATGGACCTTTGGTCTGACCCAGTATGGCCAGTCTTATGTTCTTATTTAAAACCAAATGGAACATAATGTTCAGAACTGACAACAGACTTCTTTTATTTTACTTAAGAAGTTTTCGGTATGGACAATGAAAGCTTCTGTTGTGATGGCTAATGGCTATCTTGACATGACAGTATCCCATTTAGACTGATGATTCAAAGGACTGACATCTTTCACTTCTGGGTCATCTAGTCATAGGTCACCTGGCTAGATAGTGACAGTGATGGCTGTTCATTGGCTTGTGCAAAATGAGTTTGGGGTGTCAGTCCAGTTTATAGAGGGCAGAGCTGGGCAAAAGCAAACTGTCCATTACTATTTGCTAATGTTTAAAATTAATTTTAAAAGGGCAGATTGGACCATTTTTCAAAAGACTTAGGGCCAGAATTAAAGTGCTCAGAACCCAACTGAAGCCAGATTTTCAAAATGTTTCAGCTCTTTGGCACCTAAATAAGGGCCAGATTCTCCAAAGTGTTCAGTACCCATCAGGCCCCATTGCAACACTTATAGGCAGGTTTTCAAAAAAGCTCAGCTCCCAACATGTGAAAATCTGTCCGCAGTTCTGGAATCCCTTCCTCTTATGAAGGTTTCTGTAATCCAATCAGGGAGCAGAACAATGCAATAGGACAAACATGACCAATCATGCACCCCAAACAGCAAATTCTGAGAGTGAAATTTGACCAGGCATAGAGCACAAGGCCTGTGTATCTTAAATCCCACTTAAATTGAAGTTGTGTATATGCCTGGTGTTGGGCTTCTACATTGGGACTAATTTCACCATGAATGAATAGCCACAGCGACTCATAAGCTAAAATATGCTTAAAGAAAACATTCTGATAACTTTGGTGAAAATCCCAAATAAAAGAGGTAAATGTACTGAATAAATTACTTGCTACATATAGTTTCTTATTCTCATTAGCCGGCTCAGCAGAAAGGACCACGACTGAATAGGCCATGTAGAATAACTTTCTCCTCCCTACTCCATCCTGGAGATAGTTCATTTGGTTAGGTCAAATGTAGAACAAACCTGCCCTAAAGTGGCTGCCTATGCTGTACCAGTACTGTGCAACTAAACAGGATTTCAGTCTCCCACCAGTCTATACAACATCTTTCAACAGCACAAAATCCATTTTAAAAACCTTGAAAAATCAATGGATAAAATGGCAGCTTTCCTGAATCTGAGAGAACAAGTCTGCACCTCCAAACCTCTAGCCAATGTTTTGAAGGCAACACTGCCTTAACTCCTATAGTCCTGGTCTTGAAATTGACGGGGTAATAAGTAGGCAGTCAACTCCATAAATATTTCAGAAGGAAAAAGAATGTAGTTTCCCAAGCATTGACTAGCCGCATATATTATTTATACAGAACCATAACTTAAATTGAAGAAGCACTGAATGCTTGGAGGATGTACTGATTCACAGCCTGCCCAGCAAGTAAACACAAGACACTGGCTATTTCCAAGACTTCCATAATTAAACAGAAATACAATAAGATCTACACCTACAGGTGAACTGCAAAGATGGAATACAAAATTCCAGTGGCTTTACCAATAGGTACAGAATCTCATCAGGTATCCCTGGTGCTTGGCCTGTATGTGCATCTAGTGAGAGACAGTCCCTACATCAGTGCTACAACTCCAAAGAGATGACCAAACAAAGGTGAAAGAAAGTACAGCATCATTACCCCCATTTCACACATGGGAAACTGAGGCACAGGGAGATTACAGGCTGGACTTTTCCATTGCCCTGCACATTGTATAGTCATTTATGGCTGTGCAGAACGGTAGCATTTTACACAGCAGTAAATAACTACATATGGTGAAGGGCAATAGAGAATTGGGTTCCATGTGTCTTGAAGGGAGCCTCTTGCAGAGCTAGGAGTTGACCAGATCTCTCAAGTCCCAGCCTAGGGCATCAACCACAAAACCATCCTGGCCTGTTCTAGTCAGGAATGATCCACAAACTGACTTATGGTTTTTGTTATTCAGAATTGTCCAAACAAACCTATTTCCGCCTCTGGGGTGGTGACAAGCTGGCATTCTTTGCCCGAAACACTCCACGCTATCAGCATGGAGCAGTGCTGCTGGGAAAGGACTAAGGCTTGGTCTAGACATAAATTAGGTCGACATAGATACAGTAGTCATGCCTTACCAATACAGGTGTGCCAACCTAACCCCCAGTGTAGACCCAGCTATGTCGACAGACAAATGCTTTCTTTGACAAAGTTACCGTTGTTCGCAGAAGTAGGGGTCCTCGGGGGGGGGGGCGGGAACCCTTGCATCAGCTGCATCTACTCTATGGGTTATGCTGACATACCTTATGGTAGCATAGCTGTGTCACTGTAGGTATAGCCACACTATGGCAACTAAGTGTGTTTTGCTAACTCATTACCACAGTTGGATAGTAGGGAGGTAGGAAGGGCTTCCTGGGAGAGAGATAGGAGTGTGATGGGTTTGGGCCTTTTGGGGTGTCACCTGATGTACTGGGGTGCCACTGAGTCAGCCTATTCTGCCAGCCTAGGTCCCCTTTACCTGGCCTTGCTGGGCTAGGCTCACAAGCCTCTTCCAGTCAAGCACACAGGCAGGGACACCCAGCTGCACAGAGACAGATCCGCTCTGGAAAGATTCAGCCTTAGGAGCTCGCCCCAACACTCTGGTGCCCACTCCCTTTAAGGGGCACAAACCCAAAGGTTTTATGAAATTCACCCCCTCCATCGATATGGAGGGAGATGTGCACAACTCCCGGTTAGAAATTGCATAAACTGGATATTCTAAACAAGAAATAAATTTACTAAAAAAGATGAATTTTAAGCGGCTATGAGAGAGACAACAAAGCAGATTACTGTCCAAATAAAGCAAAATATGCAAGCTAAGCTCAATATACTTAAACAGATTAAAAACTATAAATTCTCACCCTAAATGTTATTTTAGGCAGGTTGCAAAGATTCTGTGGTTCAGATTTCCAGTTTTATTCCCTTTCAGAATGGACCCCTGTCTCAGTCTGGACTCCCCCCTTGTCTTCCCTTCAGGTGGCTTTAGCGGTCTGTCGTCTTGTGCAGACAGGCCATGGAGTGGAGGAGTCCTGTTTGCCTTCCTCCCCACCCTTAAATAGGATTTACATAAGGTGGGAATCCTTTGTTTCCCGAACGTGACCGCCCTTCCCTAATTCCCTTCCAGTGGAAAGTTACAAGAAGCCCAAGCAGGGGTGAAAGTAACTTATAGGACTTATGGGTACTGTCAGAGTCCTGAGGGGAGGCAGGGCCTCAACCGGAAGAGGCAAGATTTAAAGGCCCTGGGGCACCGGCTGTGGCTGGGAGCCCCAGGGCCTTTAAATCAACCCAGGGCTCCCAGCTGCAGAGGTGGCTGGGAGCCCCTGGGGCTCAGGGGCAAATTAAAGGGCCCGGGGCCCTGGCCTCCACAGAGCTCCGAGCCCTTTAAATCCCGGCCCCAGCCCGGCTACCAGAGCTGCGGGCAGGATTTAAAGGGCTCTGGGCTCCCTGCCGCTTTAAATCCCCACCGCGGAAGCCGGTGCGGTCCGGCACGGTGTACTGGCTCTTGCCGGTATATTGTACTGGTCCGTACTGGCTTGCTTTCACCTCTGAGTCCAAGGTAACGTTTAGGGCACGTCTCCACTGGCAATGTTAAAGTGATGCCGTGGCAGCTCTTTAACCTGGCTTGTGTAGTCGCAGCAAAGAGACCTCTCCCTGCGCTCTAAAAAAGCCACTTCCACGAGGGGCATAGCTACCCGTGCTGGTGCACTGTCTATACTGGCACGTTAGCGCTGAAACTTGCAGAGCTATGGGGGGAGCTTTTCCACACCCCGAGCGAGAAAGTTGCAGTGCTGTAAAGTGCCATGGTAGACAAGCCCTTAGTTATCAGGTGACAAGACCACCTGACTCTGTGGTATCAGTGTGGCAGTATGGAGCAGTCTGCAGGAAGGCCAGGCCTTTTCACAGTCCATTGTCCTCGCTGATGGGCCATTCACCCTGTCTGGCTTTTCCATTGTTGTACCTGAAGTGTTAGCAGTGGGTGTCACCCAAAGTAGCATAGTTGAAATACAGGTACATGGTCAATATCCCTAACTTCAGATACAGAAATGATACAGGCATACACATTGGATAATCGCATTCCGTAAATTATAACCTTTCCAATGATATCTTAAAAGACCCATCTTGCATAAAGTACATCAGTTACGTCATTCATATCAGAACCATATTTTCATAAAGAATATGGTGTGAAACATCACAAGAAAGTCTAAGATGTAGGCACCACCACCACCACTTTATGTATTTATTACTAATCAGGCAGCTAATGGCCTATGTTTAAGGATAAAAGTGGGCCAAAAAATACATTTTAAAAATCCAGGTGCACTAACAAAGCTTCAGACAATATCGGTATTTCCTTCCCTTTTCCCAGGGATGCATAGATTCATAGATTATAGGACTGGAAGGGACCTCGAGAGGTCATCGAGTCCAGTCCCCTGCCCGCATGGCAGGACCAAATACTGCCTAGACCATCCCTAATAGACATTTATCTAACCTACTCTTAAATATCTCCAGAGACGGGGATTCCACAACCTCCCTAGGCAATTTGTTCCAGTGTTTAACCACCCTGACAGTTAGGAACTTTTTCCTGATGTCCAACCTAGACCTCCCTTGCTGCAGTTTAAACCCATTGTTTCTGGTTCTATCCTTAGAGGCTAAGGTGAACAAGTTTTCTCCCTCCTCCTTATGACACCCTTTTAGATACCTGAAAACTGCTATCATGTCCCCTCTCAGTCTTCTCTTTTCCAAACTAAACAAACCCAGTTCTTTCAGCCTTCCTTCATAGGTCATGTTCTCAAGACCTTTAATCATTCTTGTTGCTCTTCTTTGGACCCTTTCCAATTTCTCCACATCTTTTTTTAAAATGCGGCGCCCAGAACTGGACACAATACTCCAGCTGAGGCCTAACCAGAGCAGAGTAGAGCGGAAGAATGACTTCTCGTGTCTTGCTCACAACACACCTGTTAATGCATCCCAGAATCATGTTTGCTTTTTTTGCAACAGCATCACACTGTTGACTCATATTTAGCTTGTGGTCCACTATAACCCCTAGATCCCTTTCTGCCGTACTCCTTCCTAGACAGTCTTTTCCCATTCTGTATGTGTGAAATTGATTTTTCCTTCCTAAGTGGAGCACTTTGCATCTGTCTTTGTTAAACTTCATCCTGTTTAACTCAGACCATTTCTCCAATTTGTCCAGATCATTTTGAATTATGACCCTGTCCTCCACAGTAGTTGCAATCCCTCCCAGTTTGGTATCATCCGCAAACTTAATAAGCGTACTTTCTATGCCAATATCTAAGTCGTTGATGAAGATATTGAACAGAGCCGGTCCCAAAACAGACCCCTGCGGTACCCCACTCGTTACGCCTTTCCAGCAGGATTGGGAACCATTAATAACAACTCTCTGAGTACGGTTATCCAGCCAGTTATGCACCCACCTTATAGTAGCCCCATCTAATTTGTATTTGCCTAGTTTATCGATAAGAATATCATGCGAGACCGTATCAAATGCCTTACTAAAGTCTAGGTATACCACATCCACAGCTTCACCCTTATCCACAAGGCTCGTTATCCTATCAAAGAAAGCTATCAGATTGGTTTGACATGATTTGTTCTTCACAAATCCATGCTGGCTATTCCCTATCACCTTACCACCTTCCAAGTGTTGGCAGATGATTTCCTTAATTACTTGCTCCATTATCTTCCCTGGCACAGAAGTTAAACTAACTGGTCTGTAGTTACCTGGGTTGTTTTTATTTCCCTTTTTATAGATGGGCACTATATTTGCCCTTTTCCAGTCTTCTGGAATCTCTCCTGTCTCCCATGACTTTCCAAAGATAATAGCTAGAGGCTCAGATACCTCCTCTATTAGCTCCTTGAGTATTCTAGGATGCATTTCATCAGGCCCGGGTGACTTGCAGGCATCTAACTTTTCTAAGTGATTTTTAACTTGTTCTTTTTTTATTTTATCCGCTAAACCTACCCCCTTCCCATTAGCATTCACTATGTTAGGCATTCCTTCAGACTTCTCGGTGAAGACCGAAACAAAGAAGTCATTAAGCATCTCTGCCATTTCCAAGTTTCCTGTTACTGTTTCTCCCTCTTCACTAAGCAGTGGGCCTACCCTGTCTTTGGTCTTCCTCTTGCTTCTAATGTATTGATAAAAAGTCGTCTTGTTTCCTTTTATTCCCGTAGCTAGTTTGAGCTCATTTTGTGCCTTTGCCTTTCTAATCTTGCCCCTGCATTCCTGTGTTGTTTGCCTATATTCATCCTTTGTAATCTGTCCTAGTTTCCATTTTTTATGACTCCTTTTTATTTTTTAGATCGTGCAAGATCTCGTGGTTAAGCCAAGGTGGTCTTTTGCCACATTTTCTATCTTTCCTAACCAGCGGAATAGCTTGCTTTTGGGCCCTTAGTGTCCCTTTGAAAAACTGCCAACCCTCCTCAGTTGTTTTTCCCCTCAGTCTTGATTCCCATGGGACCTTACCTATCAGCTCTCTGAGCTTCCCAAAATCTGCCTTCCTGAAATCCATTGTCTCTATTTTGCTGTTCTCCCTTCTACCCTTCCTTAGAATTGCAAACTCTATGATTTCATGATCACTTTCACCCAGGCTGCCTTCTACTTTCACATTCTCAACGAGTTCCTCCCTATTTGTTAAAATCAAGTCTAGAACAGCTTCCCCCCTAGTAGCTTTTTCAACCTTCTGAAATAAAAAGTTGTCTCCAATGCAGTCCAAGAATTTGTTGGATAGTCTGTTCCCCGCTGTGTTATTTTCCCAACATATATCCGGATAGTTGAAGTCCCCCATCACCACCAAATCTTGGGCTTTGGATGATTTTGTTAGTTGCTTGAAAAAAGCCTCATCCACCTCTTCCACCTGGTTAGGTGGCCTGTAGTAGACGCCTAGCATGACATCTCCCTTGTTTTTTGCCCCTTTAAGCCTAACACAGAGACTCTCAACACTTCCGTTCAAGTGTTCAAACACAGTTCGACATCAACTAAATCAGCTCCTGCCCCCTAACCCCTTCCAAGGCCTCTCTGCCTGCAAGGGCTTCTGCTGCTACCTGCATAGCAGATATCCCAGCCAGGTCTTCCACGGAGCTGCTGTCACAAGCCTCCTTTGAGGTCTTTTCTTCGACCAGCTGCCTCCCTACTACATGCAGCTCACTCCACTAACTGAGCTGTTTGTTGGCCTTTTAGCGCAGAAGCTGGAAGCAGCTGGTTAGTATCAGGTAGGGGCTAAAGCAGATAGAAAAAACAAATTTCCATCCCTGGGGAAATGCTGAGATTTGAACATTTGTTTTCATTCTGAACTGGAATAATTTTTCTTAATTTCCCACAAAATAATTGAAAACACAAATTGGGGGGGGGGGGCAATTGAAGCGTTTCTTCTGAGGCTGACTTTGTTTAATATTCTACATTAATATAGCATAGCAAATTTCAAAACAAACAACGAAAAATCACAATGTTCCATTCCAGTAAGGTCAAACACTGGGTTTTTTCTAAGTGTGTATTTTTTTTGTTTTGTTTTGCAACAAAATTTTGTCAAAATCAACCTGTTCCAGCAGAAAGCTTTGATTTCTACAAAACAATCTTCAAACCAAAAGCAAAACAAAACATTCCTTTGGAAAATTTCTACCAACTTTAGCAGAGGCTACACCCAACTCCCTCAAAGGGACAGCCCATCATGTGTCACACAGGAATTCATTCCTGTTGTTACTTCACTGACATGACATCCAGCGATTAGTTTAGTCCTGAGCTCTCAAAATGTTTCCACCTCTATCATCTGACATTAACATTTCGGTTACTTTGCTGTAAAACTGATTTAGACAACAGTGATGTTGTATCAGCTTCTTAGATGCATGTTTGTACACAGTTAAACCTGCTAACGGGACTTTGGTGGTGCATAGCCCTTGCACTGGTCTTCTGCACAGGAGTGCATCCCACCCTAAACGTGAAGGGAAACAGGATTGTGTCCCACCAACTCCCTCCTGCACTGACTTGAGCAGAAGTGAATTCACATGAGAAGTTTATGAAGGCCTGGGAAAGGAAGTCCTGACACAGCAGTATGAAATCACATGCAGCTCTATCACTCCAAAGCCTCACACTATATAAAACCTTCATTGCTCGGCTCCATGAAGTAAAATGACAAATGACTCCAGTCTAAACCTTGCAGTCAGGTTCTAAATCTTTCTCCCCCCCCCCCCCCCACCCCCTTTCTGCCTGAATTAGTTTTAGATGCTCTGTGAGAAATTGAATTTTGCATTCTTCCAATCAGGGCAATAGATGGATCTAGTTTTTAAAAGAAAAAGAAATATAACATAGTTAAAAGTCAAAGAACCATAAAAATAATCAATACCAGAAGGGTGCTAAAGCAGTTTGTATGATCTTTACTTAGGGAACATCAAGGGGAAAAAAGGTTTTTTAGAGTCCTTTTTGGAAGGACTTTGAAGGTTAAAATAAAAGGCTGTCATAACACATACCTTTAGGTTTCAAGGTGCCAGCTGATGGACTTTAGTGGGTGCAGGAATGGGCCATTAGTTCTGCAGTTTCTTTTCTCTGCTCAACAAGTGCTTCCGTGTCCATTCTATATTTTGTCCATTAGAGTAACTTCCTCCAAGCAGGCCCTGCACATCTTCCTCTGTGTGCTGAACAGCAGCAAGTGCACTGTTGGTACTTAATACTGATATCCGGAGCCGGGGACAAGCTCCCCCTGAAGATGGGGAGCTATCAGTTGAGTGGCTGCAATTCACTCCTATGTAAAGGGCAACACCACGCCTACAGGCTCTGAGAACTTAAATGCTGCATGGACCTTACTGGCTTATTATAGGAGAATGGATTCCTTCCACCCATCCTGACTACTGAAACTTTTGGGATGTTAGACTCCTGTGACCATCGTCTGTGCCCTTCACATACTATCTGCCTATCTAAGATACTCCTCTGGGTCCTCACTGAAGTATCTGAGCAATTTATCCTCACAACCCTACCCCTTGTGAGGCAAGGCCATGCTATAACCCCCATGTTACAGATGGAAAACTAAGGCACAGAAAGATTGTGACTTATCCAAGATCACACAGAGTCTGTGGTAGAGAGACTTGAATCCAAGGGTACGTCTATACTTACCTCCAGGTTTGGCGGTAAGCAATCGAGCTTCTGGGATCAATTTATCGCGTCTTGTCTAGACGCGATAAATCGATCCCGGAAGTGCTCGCCGTCGACGCTGGTACTCCTGCTCCACGAGAGGAGTACGCAGCGTCGACGGGGGAGCCTGCCTGCCACGTGTGGACCTGCAGTAAGTACCTTGTAGTTCAAACTAAGGTACTTCAACTTCAGCTATGTTATTCACGTAGCTGAAGTTGCGTATCTTAGTTCGAACTGGGGGGTTAGTGTGGACCAGCCCCAAGTCTCCAGTTAGCATCCAAACCACTGAACCCTCTTTCCTCTCCTGTTGAAGAGGAGGACTGAATTGGGCCCCCTACACCTAAGCTAGGAGAGGAGGGAAAAAATGCAGGGTTGCAATTAAAAGGCTAGTGTTGCCAAGCCCTACAATATTTGTAGCCTCAGCTCCTAGAGTCATGTGATTTTTGTGAGAATTTCAGCTTTCATTTTTAAAAGGAAAGTTTCTAGCCTCCAAACATAAGCTTGAAAGTGGGAACCCTGAATGCTTAAATCCCAGATGCAAATAAAAAGGATCCATATTTTATAATCTTTAAAAATGTCATGATTTTTCAGGCAAGGTCATTATGACTTTCAAATGCTTGGGCTAAGTGCAAATGCTCCTTTCAAGGGTTCTGTTAGCAAGATGGTCGTCTGCAAATGAAGAGAGACGGTTGCTCTTCCGTCCCCCAACCCCAATTACCATTTGTTTCTCTGAGAAGGAAATACTCAGCCCATTACCTTGCCATCCCCCCAAAATGGTAAGAGTTAATTTGCCACAATGTATCTGAGTGTAGTAACTGATTACATTTTTCCCTGAAGGAAACTTCAGTTAATTTGGTTAGTGACTCATATGCCAGGCTGCCAATTACAACACAGATGATTACACACATAAATTCACATCAGAGTGGCTCAACAATCGGGGGGGCAACCCAGAACAGACTCCCCTTTTCCTTCCTTGCAGGACTGGGCCACAATATCTCCAAAGCAGCAATGTCTCTTCAGCTTTCTGTTTGGGGTTTTTGTTGCATAAGTACTTGTGCACTCAATAAAGGATTGTTTGCGGGATTGTTAGAAGAATCCACAGGCAAAGAGTGCAGCAAGAAGGTTAAATTAGCAGTGCTTGGCAATACATCAGTAAATCATTTAAAGATAACCTGTGCATACCAATAGTGGGGGAAAAAATCCAATTAGAGTAACTTATTACAAACCCAGTCCTCTTTCTGAAGCACTTTACATTTCATAAAGCCAGGTGGGAGGGGGAAGAGGACAAGGAAGTCCAAGCCTGACACTAAAATAAAAGCAAAGCCCAGACTAGATTGTAGATATTCCTAAATACCTGGTCAATTGGCCAGGGCAATCAATACCAGGGCAGTTGTTCAGGCTCCTTCAGTAGATGTATTTGGAAGAGAGAGAGACTCTGCACTTTGTAGCAAAGGGAAACCCTGGCATTTGCTAAAGCATGTGGGTGGATAGAGGTGTTAGTCTAGCCCAGTTTAGCTAGGGAGGTTTTTTGCTGGTTTAAATCACATTAATCTCTCTGTATTTCTCTATATAAAGATCTAAATACATTTCATTTATTTAGGGTCAGTAGGAGAGTTATTGAATAACTTGTGTAGCTCCTTACTGGAGTGGGGTGGAATTCTTTTCAAATATTTAAATTTTACAGCACCTATGTATTATACCAGTATTACAAGGGGCTAGACAGAGGTTAAGTGTCTTGCTGCAGAACCCACAATAAGTCAGTGGCAGAGGAGGATATTGAACTCAAGAACTAGTCTCCCAATCCCAGCTCTAACCACTAGACAGCACTCCTGTTATAACTCTAAATAACCATTACAAAGTGTATTCATGGCAATTTGGAACTAAGTAAACTGACTCCTTCCCATAAGGCAGCAATTGCCTGTTAAATAAATACCAAGTGATTACTAAAATCCTATTCACTGTAGGGTGGATCGTCAGCATGGCTCTTAGGTTTCAATAAAGAGGTTATTGCTTGTTAAATAAACATGAAGGGTCAAATCCAGGTTGATACTGAACACATTCAACAGTCCCTGATTTCAATGGGAATTGCAGCTACTCGGCACCTTTCAGGATTTGGGCTCAAGTGATTATTGAAGTCCTAGGTATCCAGGGCCAGGATTACCAATGCCAAAGCAGAAACATGTCTATTAATGGAGTCACTAGGGGCTAGATTTTGCCACCATTACTCAGGCTGAATAGCACTTTACTCTCAATCAGTGGGACTATGTGCAGAGTAAGTACTCCTCATAATGTGAGTAATGGTGGCAGAATCCAGGACTATGTTATTAGTTAACATATTAAAAACTGGCTTTCCTCATCATGCTAAATTGAATGCAGATATGGGAAACTGTAATTTACTTCTGGTTTTATTATAACTGCCCCAAAGGGGAATGTTCCAAATACACTGGAATGGGGACACGCATTCTCTCCCACCCCCAAGAGAAAACGGTCAACCTGCCAATCTTTTCCTGTTGAATCCAGGTGCGAGGTTGACTTGTGATGTGTTCCTTGCCTCACCGTGATCAGTGTCTCAAGATCGTGAATGCGATGGACCCGATTCTCATTTGCACTTTAACTCATTTACACCGCAGAGGTGTAAATTGTACTTCCACTCACTTTGAGGCTCCTTACCCTGCCTGAGCGGGGTACAGGGGCCTTGGCATAAATGACAATCCGGCCTGATGTATACAAATTTTTTTTTTTTTAAAAAAAAGCCTCAATGTTTTTCACAAAGCTACATCCACACTGCAGCTGGGAGCATGCGTCCCAGCTTGGGTGGTCAGCCAAGTGCTAGGTCTGCTCCAATTAGTGCACTACAAATAGCATTGTAGCCAGCGATAGCACTGGTGGGTGCTGGGCTAGTCACCTGAGAATGGACCCTGGGGATCTTGGTGGGTTTGCACTCAGGTGGCTGAGCCACTGCACATGCTAACACCCCTCCCCCACCTCCCAGGAAGCCTGCTTCTAGCTGCAGTGGAGCTGTCCCCTAATAGCACATGATGCTTTGCAAAAGCTAAAGTGCCCATCAGAATCCTAGCCCCCAAGAGCAGTCTTGACTCCCTCCATTTTGCATATACCTCACGCAACTGCTGCTTTTGTTAGACAAACATTTAAAAAGTTGCTTTCCCACCCTTGACTAAAGTCCTTTAGTTGTGGCTCAAATAAAGGTAACAGCCGTTCCAGACTTAAGCACTAGGTGGCGAGCCTCTAACAAAGAAACAGCTTTGGCAAGCCCATCATAAACCCAAGCTTTCAGCAGTCACCTGACATAATTTCACACTGTGGAAAAATGTTCTTGATTTAAACACCTAGTGCTTCACATTAAAAGCTAAGGCCCTCCCCGCAGGCCAGCATGGAATTCCAGCTAAGGCGTACAGAACACATTGTACTGCAGGCATTACATAAAAGGAATGATTCTTGTGGTTCTTATCTACAGAGCTTTAACAAGATGTTCGTTTCCTGTTAATGTTTCCTTAATAGTCTGTTACTCTTTTTCTTGTGCTTAGTCTGTTTTGGTCTTTGCAACTGGAGGAGACTGAAGGTTAAGAGATACCAAAAGTAAGATACAGACTCCGTCTCTGCTTGACCCAGAGGGGGAGAGTGTGACTTGAAAACATCCAGCGTGGATTCCCTGTGACTCCGGATCCAAACAGCAAGTGTGCGCACACACACTCCAGTTAGAATGTTAGTAATAATTAAGTGTCTGACTCCTTAGATGCTCCCACACAGGGAGAATGCTAATGTGCCAGTCAGCTCATTTCTTTACACCCAACAGACACCTCTAATGCACAGTGTGTCTGCTAAGGAAATGGCACAGGCAGAACCTGGAACAGAGCGATCCCAGCCCCAATCTGTTTCAGAAGGCCTGCCTAAAAAAGGGAAAATGGATAAGAGTAGGGAGGAGCGCTGCTGTTGCAGTTGGGCTGCACCTTTGCCCCAAACTCAAACACAAATAAGTACAGGGAGAAACCTAATGGTTTCAGTTCCCATAGCTTCCTAGGAGTCTTTATCTGGTTTTGGTTCACACACTTCAAAGCCACTTAGTTTCAGGTTTAAAAAAAAATCCCCAAATTCAAAACTTGGCCACATGCGAAGCGTCACCTGATTTGCATTCAAAACACAACTCAACCGAGGCTCATGGGAACTTAGCTTGAGCCCATTCAGGGCTTGGTCCAAGCATGCTCAGTTCTCCCATCAGCTAAAGTAAAAACAAGGCGTCCTTGTGGCACCGTAGAGGCTAACACATTTATTTGGGCATGAGCTTTCATGGGCTAGAACACACTTCGTCAGATGCACGGAGTGAAAAATTCAGTAGGCAGGTATAAATATACAGCCCATGAAAAGATGGGGGTTGCCTTACCAAGTGGGAGGTCAGTACTAATGAGATCAATTCAGTTAGGGCAGGTGTGGCTAAAGTGTGATCGAGGTGGGGTATCCTTCAATGTGACTCGTGCTTCAGGTTTGTAATAAACCCACAGGTAAAGGTCACTTCCACAGCTGCCTTTGCTATGACCTTTCAGCCCAGCTTAGATGGAACCAACCCACTTTCAAAGTTCCTAAAGTTCAACAACATATATAATTTTTTTTTTTAAACTAGTGCCCAGCTCTTTGGCCCCAGTGCCTGCCCCAACAACAGAGAGGCTCAGAGGAGCTTTGGTCATGGTATTTCCAACCTAGCTCATATCAGGAAGTACTGAAAGTCTCATGAGCAAACATCTTCTTATAAGGTTCCCAGGCCAGTTTTTAGATGGAAAAAGACTCAGAGGAATTTTGGATACACTTCAATCCAGCAGAAACTTTTGGATGAATCTACAGTCCTTGGCAGCTTTATCATCACTAGCCAATGGGAATGTCTTTAGTGTCTACAATATCAGAAATGGCATGGATACAATTAACTAAAACCTTGACTTCCACTGTATGGGTCAGGTGAAGGAACAGCTATAGAAGCAGGAAAACAGATCTCAAATTCCTTTTAGTTCAGTGCATGCTTTGTCTTCGTATAAAACAGCTACCAGCAAATTTGTTAAGGCGAAACAAGTCATTCAAAACTTCAATAAATTAAAAGGGGAAAAAATTCCCATCACCTTTTACTCTGCTTCACATCAGAGAAAATCACAACAGATTACTCACATAATGTAATGATGACTTTTCCCCTCAAGGGGTTTCTCTGCATCTCTCTGAGCTTTTAAGATCAGCACGTTTCCCCCCATTTTAAACCTCTCCGCTCCTGGCTAAAGCGGTTTCAAATGCAGTGGTTTTGATTCACCGGGTTGCACAGTTTCTGTTTGTATGATTAGTACCCACTGATTTTTTTTTTATTTTATTTTTTTTTACCTGCTCAAGAATCCAAACCAGAATAAAACACCTAAAGCCATCAATTTGATCAGGTTGGCTTAAAACTCAGCTCTGGGCATGCTCAAGAGCAGTTTCAGGGCTGAGTTAAGACTCAGCTTTGGGGTTGCTGAAAGATTCAGGAACCGTAGCACAGCCAGAAGCAATTCCCTGCGTTTCAGGTTTTATTACCAAAGTTTCATCTGCAACTGCGAAGTCCCACATCGCAATAAATCATCCTTGCAGGAGATGAAGATTGAATGACTCTCCCTTAGGAACTGTCGGTGCGTCTCATAAATAACCGAAGGGAGTCACTGTTGAACCAAGTCAACTGTTGGAGAAGGAGTCCTTCAGTAGCTAACCTCCATTGAACTCCCACCCCCTGGGGAGTGAGGCCCTAGACTAGGGATCAAAACTAAAGGCCCAGTTCTCTATTGTGTTATGGCCTCTTTGCACCACTCTGGTGGTACAACAGGGCCTTCAAACCAGTGGCTATGGCCACCAGAGAATTCCCCCTGTGCCAGGAGCTTCCTTGGATGGTGTAGAACCAACGTAATGGCTCTAGAAACAACCTCTCTTTACAGCTCCTGCCATATAGAGAATGGCTGGGGGGAAGTTGGCTGTGCCATATGAGACCTAAGGGGTAATATTAAACCCGGTGTGGCTGATACTCCATGAAATTCAGACTCTGACAGATTAACCAGCCAATTGTCTTTCCATCTCGGAGGCAGCTTTGCGGTGGTCTGTTTTTCTCTCAGGTATTCACACTAACCCCCACGCAGCGTCACCCTTTACGAATAATTGCATATCCCCAATTAATCAAATTCACTTGCAGCTTTTGAGAGTGTAGATAATCAAAAGAGGGTAAAAATCTGCATGTTGCATTCATTAGCGAGGTCAGAGTGGGAGCTTAGAAAGGAAGAATTTTCACTCCAAGGTGGCCCGGTTTTGCTCTGACCTGTGAGAACCCAGCTCTGCGTGAAGAGGCAAACTAGCACTGAGGGGGATACACGCTAGGTTAGGCTGCATGCACAGTCTCACCTGATATCAATGGGAGTGCTGTGGCTACAGAGGGCACCGTGCTGTATAGGTCTGAATTATGAGCACTGGCGGTTTCCACAGCAGTGCCTACCAGGTGCGGTATGTTCAGAAAAGTAATTACAGCTACAAATAACTCTTGCCTCCTGCATGCACAGCATGGAAATTTTGCTTCTGTATCAGTTGTTCCTATAAGCCCCCTCCCCATGGGGGAGCATGAAGCCATAATATGGTGTGAAAATGAGAGGGGTTAGACATGAAACCAGGCAAACACAACACAGACAGGGGCATCTATAGGGAAGAGTACAAACTGGAAAAGGAGAGGTATATGATGTACATATACAGCCAGATTCAGCCCTGGGTAAACTGGATTTCACTGGAATTGTACTGTCTTATGCCAGAGCTGAGTATAACCCAAACAGCATAGGAACATACTCCTACACAAAGCAGGCACATCTGCATACGGAACAGAATAGTCTTAAATACACACAGACCAGGCACTCACACATAGCTACACAATTCCTTCTCCTAATCTCGTATCCAGGCATCTTTCTATGTTGTGCTCTTTGCATAAAGAACCCCTCCAGTCCACAAAGGAAGCATAGCACAGACATGCGATATGTAAGGGCCTATACACATGACAAAATATATGATAGGCCTATACAATACACCTGTATAGTGCATAAAACAGGCCTGGACACATACATATATACATCCTGGAGTACACAAAACAGGCACACGCAGTTCACATGTATAGTCATATGTATGGCACACAGGCAGGGCTTCTCTTTTTCAGGTTTTAGTTTTAGCAATTTTTGAGCTTTTATGTAGCTGATTAAAAATCAGGGTTTGGGGCCTCTTTGTACTGTAATATTATATACATTACTCTTTACAGTAGTATATACTGTAATGAGTATTCTCTTTGTAATGTTCCTAAGTATGCTTTAATGTAGTACTGTTTCAAACAGCAGTATGTTAAAGTGCACTGGGCACACTTTAGTGCACAGCAGCAGGGTCTACACCGACCAATTAATAAGCAGCATGTTAGTGAGCTTTAGAAATCATACCCATGTAGTCTGCATTGAAAGAGACCTCAGGAGGTCATCTAGTCCAACCCCCTGCTCAAGGCAGGACCAACCTCTGCTAAATCATCCCAGCCAGGGCTTTGTCAAACCGGGCCTTAAAAACCTCTAAGGATGGAGATTCTACCACCTCCCTAGGTAACCCATTCCAGTGCTTCACCACCCTCCTAGTGAAATAGTGTTTCCTAATATCCAACCTAAACCTCCCCCACTGCAACTTGAGACCATTGCTCCTTGTTCTGTCATCTGCCACCACTGAGAACAGTCTAGATCCATCCTCTTTGGAACCCTCCTTCAGGTAGTTGAAGGCTGCTCTCAAATCCCCCCTCACTCTTTTCTTCTGCAGACTAAACAAGCCCAGTTCCCTTAGCCTCTCCTCATAAGTCACGTGCCCCAGCCTCCAATCACTTTCGTTGCCCTCTGCTGGACTCTCTCCAATTTGTCCATCCTTTCTATAGTGGGGTGGGCCAAAACTGGACACAATACTCCAGATGTGGCCTCACCATTGCTGAATAGAGCGGAATAATCACTTCCCTCGATCTGCTGGCAATGCTCCTACTAATGCAGCCTAATATACCGTTAGCCTTCCTGGCAACAAGGACACACTGCTGACTCATATCCAGCTTCTCGTCCACTGTAATCCCCAAGTCCTTTTCTTCAGAACTGACCAAACTTCTAGGATTATTGCTCCATGTAGACAAGCTCTTAAATACAAGTAACCATTTCCAGCATTATTGGATAAACACTGATTTTTTTTTTTTAATTGGGGTGTATTATCACTGTTTATCGATTAAAATGTAAAATCAGAAGCCCTATACATAGAATAGTCCCAGGTCCTATACATATTAAGGAATAGGGGAAAAGCAGAGAGAAAGAGGATTCAAAAGTAATGCAGAAGGAAAGTCGCATCCAATCTAGCATACAGCAGCTCAAGTCTTTGTGCTGTCCATTTTGTGTGGTTTGGGGAGGAAGAGGTGACTCAGTCACACAGACATTTTGCATCGGGCTGCACTTCTGAGAAAAGGTTGAGAACCGTTGCTCAGTGTGACCCTTTCCTCAGCAAAAGCAAAGCAAACACATCTCTCTTGACGGTTCCCAAGTACCAGCTTCAATCAGGCACCATGATGACATCAACCTTGCTTTCGCAATTATTTAACCTCTGTCTTTCAGATCAGCAATGAACCAGCAAGGGTGACTAATACACACATCAGCTCTGGAAAGTTATCAACATACCGGACGGGGTGCCAGCACAGAGGAATGAGCTATTCTTTTGTGAGTTGATTCATTTTGTACTTGGGAAAAGAATGTATGAAACTGAACATCATTTTGCCCATACGAGGCTGCAGGGAGAGCTCCTTGTCTCATGGAAATGTCAATCCTTTTGTCACAAAGCTTCAAATACAGCAAGGACAGCTGCTTGTTCTTACTTTCTGTGTTACTTTGATTCCCCCTATATTCTCCACACAGGCAGGGGAAAATATGGACCCTTATCTCCTAAACATCGGCAATAAACACGCCCGATCTTCTAGACATATACTGACAGGATGGCATTATGACAGAGTCTGAGTCAACCCCCAGACCTCATTTGCATAATTAATGACAGGGAGGCAGAATTCTTGCAAGATCCATAACAACGAACACTACCACAGCAACATCTGGACAGTTATGGATTGTTCAAGAGGTGAATTCTCTGTCACTTGACGTCTTTAAACTATGATTTGAGGAGTTTGGTAACTCAGCCAGAGTCTAGGGGTCTGTTTCAGGAGTGGGTGGGTGAGGTTCTGAGGCCTGCATTGTGCAGGAGGTCAGACTAGATGATCATGATGGTCCCTTCTGACTTTTAAAGTCTATGAATCTATAAGAGCAAATCAGATCATATGTGAGACAAATATGGTAAGTTGAATGCTAGGTATAGTCTCATAGAAATTCTGAATTCCACTGGAAATATCAGCGATCACCCTTTAGCCATCTCATCCCTGCTTTTAACTAGAGATGGCCTTGAGTCATAAAGTTGGGATTTGGAATCAGATCTGAAAAGATTTCCTCAAAGTTCTTCTATTTTGGATTCCGTGTTCCAGTTTGGCTTATTAGAGAGAAAGGGGGACAGCTGCAAAGTTTGGATCCAGACCCCAAATGTCCCTAACGTTCAACGGGGGAGGGTGGAATTCCAGATCCAGTGCTCTGCTTTGGGTCCATCTCTGCCTTCAATATAACCCATGGACTGTTTGTTTCACAGGTCAGTAGGACAAAATTCACATACATCTCCTAATTGAAGGCTCAAGGCACTGGCTGTGTAAATCTTCATATAAGGGAAACTCTTGGCCTTCCAGATGGTACGATGGTGGGATAATTCATCAGAAAAAAGTTAGTCTGAGTCAACAAGGTCTTTTCCTCGAAAGTCAGAGTTTGACAAGAAAGTAAAATAACCCAGAAGCATATGGAGAAACTCCCCCATTGTGGAGATTCTGGGCATAGAGCCCACCTTTCCCTGGATGTATTTCCCACCCCACATCCTCATACACAGCCCTGTGAGCACCTGTGCAATTTAACTCTTTGCTCACCAGGAACAAGCTAATGCCCCAGGGCCCTATAATGAAAAACGTATAACTCTGCTACCTAGCCCATCAGGAACACTTCTTTGCTCCAAACCTGGACTGGGTGGATGTCCCCTTGCAGTAGGTGGAGGTGGGAAATCTGACTAGACACGGTCAGCCTTACAGTTTACAGGATTCCAAGCATAAGCAAGGACCCAGGCTGTCACAGGAGAACAAGCAGTAAATTGCCCCTGCTGTCATTCTGCGGCCTGATAGGTCTATCCAGTGAGCTGTGCTTTCAGCATGCCAAGACCCACGCAATAAAATTTCTAAGAAGTCAGATGGGTTGCTGAGGAACTGGGATGGCGTGCGTACCCCCACACCACCCCTGACAGGGCTAATGTGGGCCTGACAGGCCAATTAGGTTAGCTGGCTGCACTTGGAGGTTGGGCCAGACTTAATTAAAGAAGAGTCCCAGCTGGGAGAGGAACCAGGTGATTAGTTTAAAGGCAAGAAATCTGGAGCATAAAGGAGCTATAGCCTCAGTAGATGAGTCTGTTTCACCATAAAATAGAAGAAGAAGAAGAAGAAGAAGAAGGCGCTGTAGCAACAAGAGACTAAACTGATTCAGCCATTCTCTGGGACAAGAGAGGGGAGAGACCCTATTCTCTATATTTTTGTAACGCGCTCAATCAAGCCCCCTTGTCAAACGATGCCTCTACATGTAGCAAAGATCTGTGCATGCTGGGCAAGAGAATCTTCTGGTCTTCAGGTGGGAAAAAATGCTGCAAATGTTTTCTACCTACTGTATTAAAGAGACTTATGGGTAAAAATTCAACCAGGCACCAAGTGACTTAGGCACCTTTTTGAAATTTTACCCCATATGAATATTTCCCTCAAGAGTTACCAGTGAAGCAAGTGAGCCAGGGTTCATCCCTAGAGTAATTCTTTTGAAGTCAAGTCAGCAGCAGTGAATGTGACCTACTAACCCTTTATTCATCAATAGTACCTTTCACCTGAAAAGATCAAAGCCTGTTGTAGACACTAATGTATAAAAGCCTCATTGCACCATTGTGAGGCAAGGAAGTATGAACCCCCCTTTTAGAAATGGGGTGGGGGAAACTGAGGCACCTGCTCTTACTTCTCAACTCCAGCAAGCCTGGTCTTCCAGCTCTGGGCCACTCTTGAACATCATGTGGTGATGTGGGATATCTTGAGCATTAGTAGACAAAACCAGAGCACGCTTATTTAGTGTTGACCCCAGGCTTCCAGCTTACTGTTGACTAGAAGTCCCTGGAATAAAGCAAAGACCAATCAGAGGCACAGGATGACATTAGTAATCAGTTTTAATTTCAGCATGTAGCCACAAACTGCCAGTAATGTCAAATTCTATGGACCAATGGAGAATAAGAGGAGGCTACCGCTTCCACAGTTGTTAACACTTGTATGAACTGACCAGAACTAGAACCCAGAGTGCAGATGCTCAACTGGTATAAACTTGCAAACCTCCCACTCTCAGGGGAGCTATACCAACCTACATCAGTTGGTCTGCCCCTGATCATCAAAGGCAATAGGCTAAAATTTGCTGGTCCATGCCAGCCTCCCCAACTGGTTCTTTAATGTGTTTTTGTATTTTCTAGGAAAGGAAACATGAGGGAATTTCAGCAAAGAATACTGGGCCTGATTCTTCTTGCATCTGTCTTACACTAGTGTAACTCCATTGATTTTAGTGGAGTAACTCCTGAGCTACACATGAGAGAGGAGAATTAGGCCCTTTACGTTAATCTTTTACTTGTTCTCTCTCTTTAAAACATCCGTACTTGCACAGCTAAGAAGAGGCAGAAGAGCAGACAGTTTGCATCAATTTCCTCTGTGTCACCATCTTTTGCTGCTGTTGTGGAAGCAAAGCACAGCTCTGGCTATTTCAGTCCACAGATCCATCCATCAGCCCCAGCTGGTGACCATATGATCAGTCCCTCTTACGAGCCAGAGAGATGTTTGTCCTTCTTTGTTTGACTTCTGCATGCAAAACTGTGCTCACCTAAACCTGCCTGCCCAGTGCAGCACCTGGGTGCAACACATAGTTCCCTTTAGGTCTCCAGAACAGACCCAGACTGACAATAAACAATTTTTGGGAAAAGCACAACTCGACTCAATTAGAATTTCCTCCATGAATAGCTCCCTATGTCAGAACTTAAGGCCCCAATTCATAGGGAAATCTGGGACTCATTTCCTCTGGAATTGCTAGTTATTTACAGAGAGAAAGTGCGGCGTTCTGATTTTGTTTTCTGGATTGGGTGGGGACACGGTGTGCTTTGCTGCTTACTCTGATGGGCTGGATTTGTGCTGAGCTGGTTGTGAGAGGATCGAGATTTTGTTTTAGTGTTACCACTTGCTCCGTGCCCAGATCTTTCCTTGCCTCAGGCCGGGGCTAGTGCTGTAAATATCTGATCAGCTGCTGGAGGTTACCACACCTTAGTGCCCAAACTGATGGCTTCCTTGGCTTCTTATCAAAAGCCTGGGGTGTACCCAGTTAATATAGAATGGAGCAAAGTGCAGCCACCTTCCTCTTTGGTAAGAAGCCCCCAGCCTGTGCTTTTCCACTTTGATCTGAGGACGCTCTGCCTACAGAGATGACAGTTCCCAGCCTATGTGGGCCACAATCATTAGCCCATAATTTGGGCACAACTGCCTTAGGACCACATGCAGCCGCCTTTACTCCTGCTCAGTAATACCTTGCTGTACATTGATTTCGGTGCTCTATTGATGGAGAATTCAAGGGGAGTAAAGATGGCACAATGTGGCCCTTAGATGGCAATTATGATGTGGTCAGACTAGATCACAATGGTCTCTTCTGGCCCGATGAGTTATGAATCTATGCAACTAACCCCCCAGACCTACAGACAGTTTTCATATGATCAGGGGTTTGTCTCACTTGCAAATGCCTAACCCTCTCCACATGCTGCTTCTTCTGATCTCAAGTGCAAACAAGATTGGATGCCTATGGCATTTTACTTGCCACCGCCCTCCCACTCAGCCAGTATCTGTCTATCTCCCTGCTGTTTGACCTCAATTGCTAAGCCCATGTCAGGACCCAGTTGAGAATTTCACTGTGCTTTTCCTGCACTCGCTAACAGGATATACTCGGCCTTTATGTGGACAGCCTTCTCGAAGTCCAAGTAAATTACATCTGCTGCTTTGCTCCTGTCAGCTCTCATTGTCACCTCCTTGAGGGAATTAATTGGATTAGTTAAGCATGGTGCTCTCTGTATAAATCCACACTGACTGTCCATGACCAGTCTGTGCCTGTCCAAACGTTCTGAACCAGGAACTCTTGAATTGTTCCCCTCACATTGGTCACACTGCAGTCTTTCAGAGATGCCCTGTTAAGAAAGGGCATCAGGTTATGACTTCTCTCTCTGGTCCACAGCACTTCTGTTGCCAGGGCTGAGTTGCACGGGTTCTTTTCTTTCCTTTTCCAGGTGTATCAGGATTCTAGGATGTAGGCCTCAGGCTGCCCTGGGATCATCTCTCGTTCCTACGACCTGTTCTATGTGATCCTTTATACCAGTCCCTTTTGGATCCAACGCACGCATACGAGGAAATTCTCCTTCACTTTGGTTTCCTTTGCTTTCTGAGCCAAAAAAAGCCATCAATTATCCCAGCAGTAGCCCCCTCTCGTCACCAAATGTTACCCTCCTCTTGATACTCCAAGTGGCCCTGCAGTCTGTCTCAGAAGCCTCTAGATCACGTGCTGTTGCTATTATGGGAAGGATTACAGGCATCTCCAAAAACTCACAACATGAGCCCCACTGAAGGAGACACACATGATTTTAATAAATGGTCCTCTCCCACCCTAGTACTTTTCTGTACAGCACATTGCATGGACAACGCCCTGTATTTATCATGGTGTCTTCTGCAAATTTCTGTAGCAAAGATGTGGGAGCCTCACTTTCAGTTTGGATTACAGGGCCACCCAGAGGATTCAGGGGGCCTGGGGTCTTCGGCGGTGGGAGTCCCCGCCGCTGAATTGCCACCGAAGACCCGGCACTTCGGCAGCGGGTCCCGGGGCGGAAGGACCCCCCGCCGCCGCCAAATTGCCATGGAAGAAGCTCCGGGGGCCTGGGCCCCATGAGAGTTTTCCGGGGCCCCCAGAGCGCGTGAAGGACCCCGCTCTGGGATCCCTGAAAAACTCTCGTGGGGGCCCCTGCAGGGCCTGGGGCAAATTGCCCCACTTACTCCCCCCCCCCCAGGCGGCCCTGTTGGATTAGCACCCCAAGTCTGTATATATGTTGGAGATGGGCCTGAACTTTGTGGGGTTTCAGAATCTGAACCCAGATGGGGCTCCACAGGGTGTGAGTGCATGATTCCTTCATCAGTAGCCCTGACCTGGGGACTCATCTCCCTGGCCTTTCACTCTCTATCCTCCCCACCAGCCACAGGACTGACTTTCTCAGTGAGAGGCCGATTTCCTGAGCTCCTGCTAAGGTGCCTTTGAAGGCTCCCTATTTCCATACCTAGTCTTTCTCAATCATATACAGTCTGAGATCAGAAATCTCTCCCAAAACAATGTTTCAGGGAAAATAAAGACCCCCAGTTCAGCTAAGCACTTCTATATGTGCTTAACTTTGGCTGAATCCCCTCCAGCAGCTGCTGACACTTCAGTCTCCTCGTCCTGGATAGGCCAAGTCCAGTGCTTCTAAATGATAATTTGTTTGGAGAGTCAAATCAAGACACACACACACACACACACACCCACACACACACTTCCACACACTTCCAGTGGTGGCCAGAAATTCCAAAAAAACAAAACCATCCATCCTTTCCCCAGAGCTCAGAGCGCTTCATATGCTTTTGGCCCTCTTCAGGCTTCCCCAATCACCTTCAAAGCAGGGCTTCACAAGTCCTAGTGAGCTCTTCCTCAGGACTTCCAATGGTATTATAGAGCCAGGGCCTGAAGCCCTCTCAAATCCCCAGTTCTCTCTGAGCAGAGTAGTTCTGCCAGGCTCCCTCCAAACACAGGATTTCCCTTCAGTCCTTTCCCCTCTCGGTAGATCCCCTTTAAAGAAGCATAAAATGAAACAAGTGATTAGCGTCAATCAAACTTCCTAATTATCTCACATAAGTGCCTGCAGATCATATTTCAGACCCATTGCTTTAATTGAGTTACAGGTCCTCCTGTGAGGTAAAATACGCACCCACCATCTTATTGTCACATCTAAGGGAATTCAGAATGGTGCCTTCCTAAAAGTTTCCTCCTGCCATGGCAGGTACTGTAAATGTTTAACGCTGGGATCTTTCATTAGGAGAAAGTCCTGTAAACAAGGCTAGTATTTTAACTCCTTTGACTTAGGAAAGAAAAAACTAACACTACGTGTACGAGCAGACCTGTGTACCATTGTACATGTAACATCTGCAATGGCAACTTTCAGAAGGGGATAATCTGGAACTGCATGAGTTTTATCAAAGTTTGTCTATTGTCAAAACCACAAACCACTTTCAAATAAAGCTGCACCTCTCTGGCCATTTTCCTGGGCCTTCTTCCTGGCCCACTGTGGAGATGCTTCCAGCCACCCACCTAGTCCTGATACAGAAGAACTACCCTGCTCCCTACGAGACTCTTTATCCACTGAGCTCAGAGCTTGGCCATTTATCAGCTGATGCTGTTCAGTCTTGTGACCTTTCCTTGCCTGTATATGCAATTGTTAGTTGCTGAGTCTGCACCTAGGTAGAAGGGTTAGCCCTTTCCCTGTCAGTCAACCGAGTAGGGAATGGGGCTCTGCCTCCCATCTCATGGTGCAATACAACCTTATGTCCCAGTTCTGGGATTGGATTGACCTCGGTGGCCCCCCACACACACAGAGTTCCAACGGCAGGATCAGAATCCTACTTCTCAAATGCCGCATAGTGCTAAATGATAACTAACAGCAGAGGGAGAGAGGAAGTAAGTTATACGGACAAAGGAGAAAATGTGGCCCAGGTCCTCCAAGGATTTTGCTTAGCTCCACTGACTTCCCTGGAGTTACTGATTTACACCAGCTGAGTAGCTGGCACTATTTTTTTCAGATGAGCTTTGAAATCAGGAGAGGCGGTGAGGCACAGGTATAGGGAGGCTGCTCTGAACAGCAGGGGCTGCAGAGCAGAAGGACAAACAGTGTGGCAAGGCTGTGGGAAAGTTAGCGAAGAGGCCAGCGATAACGTGAGCAGAAGATGCTGAGAGGGAAAGAGGCAAGTCCTGAACAATCAGTGTTGTTAGATACATGTTTTGTTTGCTTTGCATTGCAAACTAGATTTCTCCATCTGCAGCCTCCTGACTTTCACTGTATGACCTTAGGACCCAGTGTTAGACTTTAGGGTACTCTTTGGAGAGGCAGAGCTGACTCATCTTTGATAGTCTGACCAGATGAATCCTATTAGCACCCTTCAGGAACATAAAAAGGCTGAGAGTCCCTCTCTGAGCCAAAAGGGAAGGACAGGAGGCCCTGCAGGGAGGAAACCCTAAGAACCCTATTCACGAGGAAGCTTGGGGTGGGGAGGGATAAGGCCCAGATCCTCAAAGGGATTGAGGCTCCTCACTTCTACTGATTTCATTTCAAGCCTCAATCCCTTTGAAGATCTGGGGCTAAGTGTTTGAGTACAGCCCTGATTTACATGGAGAATAAAGGCAAGCTTCAAGAACAGGGTGAATTTGGGCAATAACAGCCCGTTGTTCTGCTGCTGTTTTAGGAGCGGGATGACACTTCCACCTGTTTGCAGATAAACAGTACTGCACGGTTACCCATCGCCATCTTTTCAGCCTCGTCCAAAGTACCAGCAAAGTGGTGACTTTGTCCTTGACCAGAAAAAAACGCAGCTTCGTTCTATTAGTTCCTATCAATTTTTTTTTTTTAAAGGGCTGTGAGGATTTTATACCACATGCCCATGTTTATTACCATATAAAATTCCCTGTTTGCCTAAACCCCACCCAGGCACTTGTACACACCTGCATAAGTCTATAATTTTCCCTTATGAATCATCTATATCATCGGATCACACCCAACTTACCAGAACTTAAGGAAATGGCAAGCTCATTACACTAGTTTTCATCTTCCAATTTGCAAATAAAAGGATTTTTATTGCCTTGCTGAATCGCAAGTATTAAAAAAAAAAAAAAAAAAAAGACAGGCGAAAGAACATGTAAAATTGATTAATTAAACACACAGAACAAAAGGGAGTAAAAAGGCAATGAGAGCTAGTAAATGACTTGTTAAGGAGCTGTTGGGACCTGTCCTGCAGTGGTTAGAACTAGCTTACCTGTATTATCAACCCCAAGCATTCAGAAATCATGAATCAAACCCCCCCTAAAATCAAGAGATTGGCTTAAAAATCATGAGATTTAAAACATACATTTGGGGTTCCATTTATTTGCTTTCTGGTTTTTGAGTCTTGGAGGGGGACATTCAGGTCATATTTTCAAGCTTTTCTCTGCAGCCATGAAGGTAGAAACTTACAATTTTTTAAGGAAAGCTGAGATTCTCTCATCACTTGCAGAGCTGGGGCTTTAAGAAAACCAAGAAATATCACGAGTTGGCAACACTACTCACTCTGCTTCATGTTATCCCTTATGATTATGGCCTTGTACTCCAGTTGACAGCTTGGGCAAACACGGCAGTGAGAGACATGCCCCAGCTTCTGGAGTCACATGAGCTAAGAGTGATCTGGTATTTTTAAAAATAGTCAATTTCTAGCCCTTGTGGGTGTAAAGTTTGAAAATATGACTCTAAAAACTGAGGCCTCTAACTCCCACTGGAAATACCAAAGGGAGTTTAGGTGCCTAAATATCTTTGAAAAAACAGAACACAAAAATACAATATTTTATATTTGTAATGACGATTTTTAAGCTAATCTCATGACTCATGATTTCTGAACACTTGGGGTTGGCGATGTGGCTTAAGCAATACATAGGCATTGGGGTGTTCCTCCACCTAGGGATGAATTTTACCCTCATTATGGACTAAGGCCTGCTGTCCTTACTTGGGCAGACTTCCGACCACAATAAGTGAGAGTTCTGTTTGGGTAAGAACTGGGGATAGCTGCATTTAGTCCTGTGAGCCACGCAAGGGAATAGTGGGAAATGTATGTAAAATTGTTCTACAGTGTCCAACAGTAAGAATCCAGAATACTCCAGAGGGTCCTGTGGCACCTTTAAGACTAACAGAAGTATTGGGAGCATAAGCTTTCGTGGGTAAGCTTACCCACGAAAGTTTATGCTCCCAATACTTCTGTTAGTCTTAAAGGTGCCACAGGACCCTCTGTTGCTTTTTACAGATTCAGACTAACACAGCTACCCCTCTGATACAGAATACTCCAGTTTACCATAGAGATATTGCAATGTTTGGGAGCATTACTGGAAAGTACAGGGACAAGACAACCTTCACATGGTGCTTCTGTTAAGTGCTGGTGTTTTTTGTGCTCTGTGTTTTGTGCAAATACCAATGTTGTCAATTGGCCACTACATGTTGTTTTACCGACCTCTCAGTGAATGTAGCAATGATTATACTTCCTCAAACTGCCCTTTCCAGGACCAAAAAAGAACAGTTGGGCCAGTCCTCCGAATATACCAACTTAATGTAGAAGGGATGTCCAGGGAAAAAGCGGATTACCTCTCGAGGACCCTCAAAGACCATCACATTGACATTGTGGCCCTCCAAGAAACACATGTGAAAGAAGAAGATAAAGCTGCCAGACGTAAAATCTATGGCTATTCCAAAATTGCTGTGGTCAACCATCCAAAGCTTGGGCTAGCAGTGTACATGTGAAATGGATTAGAGGATATGGAAGTTTTGGAAGAATGACCAGTGGAAGAGAGATCAACATGGTTAGAATTAGGGACATTGTTATAGTAAACATATACAAGCTACCTAACATCATGTGGCCTGATCCCATCTTACCTTNTGTTATAGTAAACATATACAAGCTACCTAACATCATGTGGCCTGATCCCATCTTACCTTTCCTTCCTCATCCGGCCATCTACATAGGTGACTTTAACAGCCATCACGAAGACTGGGGATACTGCTCAAATGACACAGCCAGGGAGCAGATCACAGAATGGGCCTCCCTTGAAGACCTCCACCTGCTCTATGATCCGAAGCAATCTGGATCTTTTTGGTCTGTGAGGTGGACAACGGATCACAACCCTGACCTGTGTTTTGTGACCCGTAATAGTGCAGGTGTCCCACTAGCCACAACAAGAACCATCCCTGCGTAGTCAACATCACCCAATCATCCTCCAGATTGGCCTGGAAGTGCCTCTTCTGCAGTCTGTGCCAAAGCCACGTTGGAATTTCTGCAAGGCTGACTGGCCCGCCTACACTTCAGAAACAGAATCTCGGATCCCTCAGCTCAAATCGATACCTAGAAACTTCAGTTGTTTTACAAACATCCTAAAATCGACCACTAAGAAATACTTCCTGCATGGTCACCGCAAAGCTTTCATCCCCTGCTGGACAAAAGAATCTAAATCTCCCCCCAAGGGAATGTGAAAAGAGCGGCAACCCAGATAAAGCCAGTGTGCGGCTTGAGTCCTTGAATTCAGCATGCCTGGAAAGAGACCACTGAAAGCCTTGATTTCACCCATTCAAGCTGTAAGGCATGGGCTCTTTTGCAGCAACTTGGAGGATCCCAGCCAGTAATGCAATGCTCAGCAAAAGTGACAGCAAATGCTGTTGCCTCTCATCTTCTTTCTAACAGCAAGACGCCGACAGACAAGATTACACGCTAGGAGGTCCAGCGGGAACTCCACAGAAACCTTCAACAATGCCCGGAGGAATCCCCACTCTCTTCCCCATATTCTGTCAAGGAGATCAGTGTTGCACTGTTGGAAAGCTGCAGGTGTTGATGACTTTCCTCCAGAGTTTCTCAAGAATCTGGGGGGACGGGAATGGCTGGCGGCGCTTTTCACTGCCATGCATAGAACTGGAGAAGTGCCAACAACCTGGTGACAGGCAACCGTGTTTGCCCTACTGAAGCCTAGGACACCCCCAGAGGACGCAGCCACCTACTGCCCCATCTCTCTCCTCTCAACCACCAGCAAGCTCATGGAACGGGTGCTGCTCCCCATCTGTCTGATATTATTGAAGCCGTCCACCCAGTGGAGCAGGCAGGATTTCGTCCGAAGAGCACCTGCTATGATCAAGCAGCTTCACTTACCAACCACATTGAGGCAGGATTGCAACATACGCTGAAGATAGGAATCGCCCTTGTTGATCTATCCTCAGCATACAACACTGTCTGGAGACAGAGCCACCTCCTCCTCAAGGTCTCCCGCATCATTCACTGCCAGCGAATGATCCACCTCTTGGTGGCAATGACTGAGGACCGCCGCTTTAAGGTACCCCTTAATGGCCAGATCAGTAGACCAAGAACTCTTAACTCGGGCATCCCTCAGGGCTCTGTCCTGGCCCCAGTACTTTTTAATCTATACACTGCGGATATACCAGCGACAGAGTCCAGGAAGTTCATGTATGGGGATGGCATTGCCCTAGCTGTTCAGCATACAAGCCCCCATACCATCAGCTGCACCCTAACCCGAGATCTTAGCACAATGGCTGATTATTTCCAATGCTGGAAATTTAGGCCTAATCCAAAAAAAACCCCATGGTAACTGCTTTCCACCTGAATAATAAAATGGCTAATAACAAACTTGATGCGCAGTTCTGCGGCGAGAGAGTCAGCCACAAAGCTAATCCAAAGTATATTGGTGTTGCACTGGACCGGAGTTCGACCTTTCAACAACACCCGAGCGATAAGGTCAGGTCTTGTGAAAATTGGCCGGAACATCTTGGGACTCCAGTCCATGGACTCTACGAACCGCAATACTTGCCTTGGTATATTTTGCAGCTGAATATCGTGCACCAGTGTGGTCTCACAGCAGTCACACTAAACTCTTTGACACTCGACTCAATAATGCTATGTGCACAGTGTCGGGGATGCTCAAATCTACTCCAGTTGACTGGCTTCCAGTCCTATCGCACATCCAGCCTCCACGGATTAGAAGGGCTGCTCAGACATCTCACTTTCTTAATCCTGTCAGTGCAAATACAAGGATCCACTGCACCATGATTGCATAACCCGCCAAAAACTAGATTAAAATCCCGTAACCCTTTATGGGACCATATCAAGATCCTTACACCAAACTTTGATGCTGAGGCTCAAATGGGGAGTCACATGGAGCACTTTGACCGCTCAAAACAAACAGCTTGTCATTGATCCTGTTGAGGAACCACCAGGTTTTGATTTATGTCGGAAAGACTGGTGCAGATTGAATCACATCAGGACATCTCATGAGAGATGTGGACAAACCCTCTTTAAATGGAAAATGAGGCAAACACCTGTTTCTGCCTGGTGACCACAGTTGCATACAAGAAAGCACATCATATCTGAATGTCCCCTTCGTTCTTTTGCCGGGGGCCTGAAGGACATTCACCAGCTCACTGCTGCGGCAATGTGCTGGCTATCGAACTTAGATATAAATTTGTAGTTGTTGCTACCTACCAAGCCATATGGAAGAAGAAGAAGACTGTAAAGTACTATAGTATTTTTTCCTAAAAGAAATACAACCGACCATAGATATAGATGAATAGATCTAGACAAATACATGATGGTGGCTGTTTTTCTTTTAACTTTTGCTCATAGTGTAAAGGAATTTGTTCCCAATTTAATAGACATAATGTATGGCTGACAGCATGTAGTTGAAGTGATAGGCTTTCTAGTTCCTAGTAATATGCCCCCTTCTCTCTTAAACTTCTAGTCAAATTATGGCCTTTCTCATTGCTAAACTGTTGAAATATGCAAAGAAAGACATACCAACCTTTTTGTGATCCAATCTGAAAATCAGTGAAGGAATGAAACTTGCTCACCTCATGGATGACTGAAGGGAAAAGTTCCCTGACATTCTCCTAGGTTTGCTTCATCTCTGAGTTGTGTGGTTGCTGAGAAAGGTGCTTACAACCCCTGCATGTGTGTTCGTTCGTTTGGGACTAAATCATTAAGTCATTACACTGGAGTTACTTGTCTTCTGTCATAGGCCGGCTAGCCTCTCAAGGGCAGTTGGGTTCAGCCTTGTCTGTGACATAGCAGTTATCCCCCCGCTGCTTCTGATCAGGTGGCTTAATGACCACTAGTGGCCCCAGCTGTGAAAGGGTCAGGGAGGGTTACATAAAGAGAGAGGTGCACAAGACCCATGAGAAAGGAGCAAAGGGAGTACCTGCTCTTGGGGAAGAGCTTGGAGGAGACAGGCTAGGGAGAACTAAAGGGAGTAGGGTATTGCTTCTGAAAGAGGGCCTCTAATAAGTAGGGAGGGCCCTGGGTGCAACTGCTGGAGTCCACGGGGCGATACAGTGGGGAAACCTGCTTAGAAGAAGGGCCTACCGGCAAAGAGCCCTGGGAGGCAGTGTACAATCTAAGGAGCAAAGGAGGAACTCTGCAGTGCTTGAGAATAGAGCTGTAGAGCAAGGAACTTCAACATACCCCATGCCTGGCAGAAGGATCACTTGTTTGGCTGTTTATTTTGATACCTTAGTTGTTCTTTTATTACCCTGGAAGAGGAATGAACTGAAAGGCAACCTGACCAGAGGCTGGGTCATGGAAGA
This sequence comes from Trachemys scripta elegans, assembly GCF_013100865.1. Taxonomy (NCBI): domain Eukaryota; kingdom Metazoa; phylum Chordata; order Testudines; family Emydidae; genus Trachemys; species Trachemys scripta. The sequence goes on from NC_048315.1 coordinate 18,244,236, forward strand.
AGTAAACAGACAGGCCCTCTTGGGGCCAAAGATGCAGTCACCAGAGAGTGCTAGGGATGAGGACCCATGCCATGCCCTAACCCGATACTAGCAGGCACTATGGTGGTGAGTGGAATTGCTTCCATCTTCAATTGGGCAAAATTTCTATTGAGATTTTCTTGAGGGAAAAAATGGAGCGAGCGCCTCAGGGCCCAGTCCTTGCTGTGGCTTATACTCTCCTTTCTGAGTAGTGCCTGAATTCAGAGGAGTAAATGGTTATCACATCCACCCACATGTCTCACAATTTACTTAGGCATTCTCTAGAGTCAGAGTTCCAGCAGTTTCACTAAATAAGTGACTTTTAAACCAACTAAGTTAAACTGAGGTGGGCACTCGTAATGTGATTTGTCTGTCTTGTATCCATTTTTAGGCTGACTTTATCCATATCAGTATAAAATTGTTTTTATATTGATTTAAAGTTAAACCAATGCAACATGCCATGTACACAAGACCTTATGTTATGAATTCTTTGAGGCAAAGAGCACCTTTTCATTTGAGGTGTGTACAGTGCTTAACACAATGGGGCCTAATCCCTGATTAGGGACTTGAGGTGTTTTGTGATGGCTGCCATCTTGGCCTACACAGTGGTGATTGAATCAGTGATCTGCAGAGCTTTAAAAACAACAAATCAGTGAGCTGCTGTAGCTAAGGGACAGTTTAAGTACCTAGAGCTCTAACAGACTCATAGCCTCTGTGGCACAGAGCGGGACCTGTGTAACACTCTCATCAGTGGGTTATTCTGCAACAATGCCAACACTAAATAACCGTTCTCCTGCAGGCAGAGAAGAGGGAAGTTGAGTGATGGTTTCAGAGGGTCTCACTTTAGGGAAGGTGTCTTGGCATGCCATGCTGTCACTTTGGATGTGAGGTCTGCTATTAATTGCTACTGGAACAGCATGTAAACAAGGGTCTAAATCAGCCTGTATTGTGGTTTTTAAAAGCAGACACACGGGATTACCTAAATTAACTTGTTAAGCAGATACCCCAGTGATTCCCATTCAAACCTCCTCCTCCTCCCCAATTCATGTCCTTCCTGCTCAGTAAACCATTGATAAGAAGTCTCTTTTGGTCTTGGCAGTGCAGTCAAGACCATTTAAAATTCTCATTGTATTCTCAGTGTCTCATTTATTGCTATCAATATAACAGCCACCACCTTAAGTGCCACACGGTAAGGAATCTCCCCCGCTGTCCTTCGGATGCTTTGTGATTGCCTGGGAAGCAGTTAAAGTGATTCCTGTAAACCGGGTGAGAGATAAGGCAGCACTGAAGGGAACGAGGACCACCAAGCAGGCTTATGCAGGTCCAGGAACAGATTTACACGTTTGTTCCTTCTGCACACTCTTGTAAATTAACTTCAGACCTAGCTATTAAAAAGAAGCGGAAAGTCTAAACATTGAACAGAGCCTGAATGCTCTTCAGACACAGGCATTCTCTATATAGGAAATGTATATTTAAAAACCCATCCCATTATGATTAATGCCTACATCTCTTACTCCTGAGGGCATTCTGCCCCAAAACATTACATTCTGCGCACAATATTTTAAAATTCTGCAAGTTTTATTTGTCAATAAATAAATGCAGAGCCTCCAGCATGGCAATGGGGAGCACAGGCCACTGGTTGCACAAAGGTGGGAGATCACCCAACAGCACCCCCACCCCTGGGAAACGGGAGGATCTGGATGCACAAAGGCTCATTGCGGGGGGTGGGGGGTCTGCAATGGGATGCAAGGGCAATGGGACTCTGCAGGGGCTTCCAGCCAAAGGTGGTTGGGGCTCCTCGGGGGGGTGGGGGGAAGGGTCTGGTTGTGGAGGTCTCAGCGTGTGGGAGTCTTGATGCTGGGGGTGTGGGACTCGGTGGGGTGAAGGTCTGGGTGTAACTAGTTGGGGGTCAGTGGTGGAGGGATCAGGATGTGGGGGCTCAGGGTGGTGTGGGGGGTGTGGCCCATCAGGTTGGGGGTTTGAGTGCAGGGAGCTCAGTGGGGGGTGGTCTGGGTGCAGGGGTGGGGAGTTTGGAGGCAGCTGGTCTGGGTGCAGGGGGCTCCAGATGCAGGAGTTGAGATTTGGTGGGGTGGAGTTTAGATATGGAGTGCTATGGGGGTTCTGGGTGTACAGGGTGAGGCTTGGCGGGGGTGTCTGGGTATGGGAGGTCCAGATGCATGGGGGTTGGGCGGATGGGGGAGCAGCTTCCCATACAGTGACAGCTGAGGAGTGATGGGGGTAGGATGCTGAGCTTCCTGCAGCTGGGGGAGGTTTCTGGGGGTGGGTCTGACACAGCCCTAGCCACTCCTTGCAGGGGAAAAGGAAGTCCCATCCTCCCCTGCCTCCAGCCCAGCCATGACTAGCAGCTGATCCTGACTCAGGGTAGTGCCTGGGGTGTCCCCAACCCCGTGGTGATTTACCTCTCCACCGGCTGCTCTGGGTGCCTGAAATGATGTACCTGCGCTGCTAGGGAGTGGTGCGTGACTGATGTTGCAGCTTCCCTGCGGGAAAGTCATTTTTCTGCAGGGAAGCAAAGAAATCTGCAGGGGACATGAATTCTGCATGCACACAGGGGTGCAGAATTCCCCCAGGAGTAGTCTCTCTCTTCGGGCAAAACTCCAATCTTTCTTACAGTGGTGTAAATCTGAGATCAGTGCAAAGGAGATCAGAACCCGCCCTTTAATCTCTTGTCACCCCCTCCTCTCCACCAATGTCTGTTGGTCTGCTTCCCCAATAATCATTTCTGTGCTTTTACCAAGCTTTTACCTAGGTATGAAAGACCCTCTGCTGGTCCACCAAGTAGTCACCTTCTTTAAAACCTCACCTAAAGTCACACTTCTTTCACCACATCCATGAGATGAGTCACCAACAATATTAATGATTTTTTTTTTAAATATCTTAGTCATTTCTTCAACATTAACTCAGTTGGATTGCCCATCCATGTTATGGGTGCATGTTTTATTATTACTGTATATATTACTGTACACAGCTAACCAGAAAAGCAGGAATAGAAACAAGTAATTCTTCAAATAGTTCTGTGGCCACTCAAGCTTTCCTGGAGGCAGCAGGAAATAGAACTCAAGTCCTTCTACTTCAAAAGGCCCATAACACATCAGCCCCTTGTTGGGGCTTATGACACAACACAATTGAGCTGTTCAGCTTCCATGCAGTAGAGCACATACATACTTTACAACACGTGCAGTGGCACCAAGTTAATGTTGCTGTTAGAACTCTTCAGCACCTCCCCAAGCATGCTCCATCCTTCCCATTCACATACATCTACACTGCAAAAACAAAACAAACAAAAAAAACCCCACAAACACAATGAGTCTCCAAGCCGGGAGCTACAGACTCGGGCTTGCCCAGCTCGTACTATGACACTAAATATAGTCGTGTAGCCGTTACCACTTGAGACCCATCCCCCCAGCCAGGTTTCAGAGCCCGTGCGCTAGCCCAAGCAGGAATGTCTACACAGCTATTTTTAGCACCGTAGCATGAGCCGAAGTCTGTAGATCTGGGCTCTGAAACTTGTGGCTGTGGCGTTTTTTCTTTTAAATGTAGATGTACCCTTAGAGTCCCCTCAGGTCTTCCAGTGTTTTCATAGACCTTGCTGCTTCTCCTCCTGCAACTTAGCTGGTACCTAATTCCTCCACGACTCGATGCACCGTGAAGCTGGATGCACAAACTGCTGCTTTTTTCTAGGCCTTTGCTGAAGAGGCAGTGAGAGCTAATGGACAGGGCTCTGGACTATAAGTTAGGAAACCTAGGTTCTATTTGTGACAGTACTGAGTGACTGTACATAAGTCACTTCACCTCTGTTTCCCTTTCTACCCATTGTTGGTGAAGATGAATGGGTGTAGTTCAAGATCAGTGTGACAACCAGGCAGTAACCAAGCACAGTAATATGAAGAACTGTAGGAGCTCTGCTTCCATTACAGCACAAAGTACAGGCAGTGTTGGTTAGTTGTTTTCAACCTGAGCACTGTTGTAAGAAGGGTTTTTGATTTTTTTTTAAATGTTGTCTGAATAATTCTATCAAGTGGGGCTAACCCTCAAGGTACATTAAATTCTGATGGTGTCTGTTAATTTAGCAGGTGGTAGGTAGCGCTCTGTCTCACTCTCTCTCTCACACACACATACACACACACACCCGACCCCTACCTGACCAAAATCTTTTCATTTAATCAGCAGGTTTATCCAGTTACTGGTGAGATGCAGAACAAGTTTAGGTACCAATGAGTTTGAGCCAATAATAGGCCCAGCATATTATTCTCTCTCTCTGCTTATCACATCTGACACGCTAATTGTCAAAGGAAAGAGAAACCGTCCGTCTCTCAGGTTCTGCTCCTTTGGGAGCCAAGTCTCTGCTCAGGCTTGCCATTTGTCTGTTCCCTTTTTGGAACTCTCAGCAAAGAATGAGGCTCTTTCTCCTAGACCCTTTTGAGAGGTTTCCTATTAGTCACCAGAATAATTAAAGGTTCCAGTTGCCATTGCATTAGCACCTTTCATGTCATTAGAGTCCAGCTGCAGCACAAAAATTGCATATTTGCAGAGACTTCCATGCCAGCCAGCACTCCAGGAGCAAAGTTTTTTACATGTCATCACTTTCTAAAAGCAATATAACTAAGTGTTCCTTGATCCTATTGCAGGGCAGCTTGCAAGAAGGACTCTAAGTACTGGTCACTGCTGTATCTGGATATAAGCAATATTTAAAACCATGCTTTCAAAAAGTAGTATGAATATATTACAACCAGGGTATCTAAGGCTTATTCATTGCTATGCTGTACCATGTGGCCACACACAACTTCACAGTGAGAACAGGGCTAGCACGCTGACCATTCTGCTCCAGACAGCACAGGGCATTGCTACTTCAGCTATAAGAGACACTTTGTTAGATGGAGCAGTGTAGGTTCTATGATACACTGTTCTGACTCCATCCTGTAGAGGGCAGTGGGGCAGACACACTCAATTCATTATAACATTAATTGACGGATCTCTGTGGCTAGTCTAGTCAATGAAACCCTGCTAAAAATATATAAATAAGCTGCTAATAAGTCTGCCAGATCCTCAGTTTTGATCTGTTTTAGGCACTTATATGGCCTCATCACTGTAGTATCTGAGCACCTCACAATATTTACCGTACCCGCTGAGGTAGCAAAGTGCTATTATCCCCACGTTAAAGTTGGGGGGACTGTGACACAAAGAGAATTACCAGGAAGTCTGTAGCAGAGCTGAGATTTGAACCTTTGTCTTCTAAGTCTTCTCTTGGCATCCAATCCCCGGGATGATCCTTGCTCAATCTTTTTTTTTTTTTTTTAATGTCAATTTACATCAGTAAATTTATACCAGTAAAGACTGACCCACTGCCTTTTATAGCTTGATTTGTTTCCTCCTTTCTTTCTTTAAAAAAAATAAGCTAAGTTTACAAGTAGACTAAAGGCTGTTCAAAATAAACCTCCTTCCTCCCCAAAAAATCCCTGACTGAAATCGCAAACCATGTATGTCACAGACTTAAGTGTGAGCTAGCTCCCTTTCAAAACAAAATAGCTTAAAATCAGTTCCTCCTTCGCGTAGCTGCCGGGACCAGAGTTCTAGCCCGCAGGGTTCTGCATGCCCTCTGACAGCTAACATCTCTAACTCTGGGTACAGGGTAGGGGACAGGGTGACCAGATGTCCCGATTTTGGGTTTTTTTCTTATATAGGCTCCTATTGTCCCCCACCCCGTCCCGATTTTTCACATTTGCTGTCCAGTCACCCTAGTAGGGGATGACCATGTTGTGCTGCTTTCGAGGTTTAGCAATATCCACCACAGAAGTAGGGGAAATAGAAATCTCAACCTAAGGTCTGGACTTCCATCTTGGCAAGTATAATAGCCCTTCAGTTTATCTATCAAATATAGTTATTTGTAATTGCATAAGTGGACATATGTGCTCTGTGACTAGTATGGGATTTCATGCACTGTTGTTGTACTCCTGTTCTTTTTGTTGTTGTAATGTGAGTGACTAATGTTACACTGCGTTATTATTTAATACCTCTAGTGTGCTAGGCATTTTACAGACATAAGAGAGGCATGATCCTTGTCCTGGAAAACTTGCAGTCTGAATGAGACATCACTAAGGAAGTGAGATCAGCAGGGAGCAGCCAGGGGCCCTGGGGTACAGCAGTTGTAGACAAGAGGTGATTAATAACAGAGTGAAATGTGTCTTCATATAGCAGCCATGCACTGGGGTTGGGCAGCTGAGTGGTACTAGTCACACCTAGGTCTTGCCAACAGGCAGCAGGAGGGCTCAGTCCAAGCTGGATGGGAGAAGCCCTGCCTCGTGCCCATTTCTGCTGCTCCAAAATGGGGCAGTCTGTGCATGAGCCAGTGAGGACCTAGCCATGCCCCTGCCTGGCACACCATGTCCCTTGGAGTCACAGGGCACCAGCAGGCACGGTAGCCCAAGCCCCGTCAAGATGCTCACTGGACGTTGCACGTACGCCTTTTCGCCAGCGCAGCCAGCAAACACAGGGGAGGTTTCTAGTATTAGTCAAGAGTCCAGAAAACAAGACGCTCTAGTCCAAGAACAAGCGTGATTCCATTTTCTTTTCATTCTGATCCTTGACTCTCTCCCTTTTCCAGGAAGAGTCTTGCATCTTCTCAATAGATGCTAAGGGCCTCGCTACTATTTCCTCCTACCCACGGCCTCAAGACACACTCCCCCACAATTGTAGCTAGTGCCATGAAGAGCACTACACAATCCCCTCCAGGACCAGGGTCAGCCACAAGGGGGCACTCTTGGGTGACATGAGGAACTTCATCCTTTCTCTGGTGCTTCTGGTCTGTAAACTGGCACAAATCACTGTTCCTTTGCGCTGCCGTCCCTGCCTATGAATTCTCTCTCTCTGTCTCTCTCTCCACAGTTTAGGTGAGGCTGGGGGACTGCACCAGGAAGTCACATTTTGTTGCTCTGTGTCTTGCAGGCAGTTGTGGCTTCAGCTGCTGCAGAAGGCCATGACTCGGCAATTTTCTCCTTCCGGCTATGTTAATCTATCAGCCCGGTTGCGCTTTCAGAGGCGTGGCAGGATTGAATTCATTAGTGTTGGTAAAGTACACTGAGATCCTGAGATGAAAGGTGCTTCAGAAATGCAGAGTAGACATATTAAATAGGGAGGAGTAATCCAGATCAGACCTAAATAACAGTTATTAACACTTTATACTTCCATAGCACTCTCTATCTAAACATCTAGGGCATGATGCAAAGCTCACTGAAGTTAATAGGTTTCAGAGGTGTCATTTCCAGGCAATGGGCTCTGATTCACTCTCCTAGATCGCTTTATAAATATTAATGAGCTAAGCTTCACAGCCCTCCAGCTAAGAGACAGATCAGATCGTTAACCCCATCTTACAAATGAGGAAACTGAGGCACAGAGAGGGAAAGTTACTTGCTCAAGAACCCACTATACTAGAAGCAGGAAGAAAACCCGGATCTCATGTCTCCCATTCCTGAACATCAATCACTGTTCTGCTGTCTCTAAGCCTCCAGACTTTTAGAGCTGGGGCAGGGGGTAAGAGGGTTGGTTATCTCAATTGAACCTGAATGCCAAGCTTTTTGCAAGCCAGCCACCACTAGTTACAGTAAATTTGCTTAGAGCCTGAGATTTGAGACAGCATCTGTACCTGTGAATCATCTTGGCCAGTCAAAGGAGTATTTAATTGTTATGGGTCAATTTCAGAAGATTTAAAGTGGTTCAGCTAAGACGGGTAGGCAAACTACAGCCTGGACCACGAGCCGTTTTAAGCCGGCCCACGAGCCGCACCACGCAGTGCGGCCCCGCTCCAGCGCTCCGGCCAGGGCTTGGCTCCGGCTCTGACACACTCCAATGGGAGCTGCAGGGGCGGTGCCTGTGGATGGGGAAGTGTGCAGAGCTACCTGACCGCACCTCCGCGTAGGAGCCAGAGAAGGGACATGTCACGGTTTCCAGGAGCCGCTTGAGGTAAGCGCCGCTCAGAGCCTGCACCCCCTCCTACAGCCCAACCCCAATTCTGTGAGCATTCATGGCCCTCCATACAATTTCTATTCCCTGATGTGGCCCTCGGGCCAAAAAGTTTGCCCACCCCCGTGCTAAAGTGTAAGCATCTCGGCTTGTCTTTAACTGCTCTGTTCTGCTGTGGAAACCGTGCTGGAGATGCTCACAAGAATGTTTGTTTCATTGTGCTCGCTTTGTTGCATAAACCTTTTGTCTCTTGTCTTGTATGCAGATTGTAAGCTCTTCAAAGCAGAGAGCACCTGTTCTTTACACGTTTGTACAGCACCTGACACAAGGGGCTCTGATCCACAGCTGGAATCCCTAGGTGCTACTGTAATTAAAATAATAAATAATAGTAAAATGGACAGGCTGTCTTGTGAGATTCCCCGTATTTCCTGGGTTATCAGGCGGGGTTATCAGGCATGTGAAGATAGCCTTGTTCAAGTTGTTCTGGTACTGCTGCTCCCAATACCTCCCTCAACAGGCAAGTACAAGAATGCAGAGACATTACAGTCAGAACTTTCAGAAGGGCTCCGCACCCACTATCAGAGGCAGATTTCCAAGCAGCTACGTTCCCATTTAGGCACCAGAACAAGTGTCTATATTTTCAGAAGTGCTGAGCACAGTGAATGCGTGTTAGAAAACCTGCCTTCCACTGCAGCTTCTGTGCATTTGAAAACCTGGCCCTTATTTTGGTGCCTGAGCTCTTGGGGAAGACCTGATCCCAACTGTGGGCACTGCACACTCAAAAACCTGACCCTGAGCTCTTTCAAAACTCTGGTCCCACAAGTGCAATTCTACGCTGAGAAGAGACTTTGTAAAAGCGGCATTGTGGAGGATATCATGTCAATCGTGTCTTGATTCCAGAGCAAATCTCCACGGCTTAGTGAAGAGATGAGTTGAGTTTTGTGTTGTTTTCCCTAACTGCCAGCCCTGCAAACTCAATCACTGCCTGTTCTGCTGCCTAGGCCTAATGCTGGAGACTGCCCTCAGTTTCCCTACTGGGGATACCCAGGATGGTGGAGTCCCCAAGTGGCATAGCTAGTTCCTACACCCCTCCCCCTGCAGTCTCTGGTGCAGAGGACATGTTGAAAGGGAACGGCCAGTGTCCAATGCGCTCTAGCAGGCAGATAGTCCCTTAGGAGCTGCAGCCAACTGGAGCACTTTATAGCATTCCCAGGCTGCTGTAGCCTGCGCTTGAGCTGGGGCCCAGTAAACCAGGCAGCTGTAACTGGCTGCTGACAGCCCCCAGCTCTGCTTTGCTCAGCAGCTGAGCACAGCAGAGAATCAGGCCCTGAGAGTCAAGCTGGGGCCTTTCCATCTCATACCCAATCACCAGTAATGAGGGGTCAGATCGGGTCCTCGGTGACATCTGAGCAGCTCCATGGCTGTCAATGTGTTTACACAGGGGTAGCTGATGGGAGTTTACTAAACAGTTCTGAGGTTGATAAACAAGGAGAAAGAGAATTCAGCTCTGAGCTGTGCTGACTCTGTAGGGGTAACAGGAGTGGGTGATGGCAAAAAAAATTGCTGCGGGGGTGTGTGTGAAACCAACAACACACTTTTCTATTTTCAGCTAATTGAAAAGGGGGGACCACAGTTTGGACTGGAAGCATTTTTTATTATTATTATTATTATGAGTATTTTTCAATTGTTTTGAGGGTTTTCTAAATAAAATTAAGGGAACTTTCTAAATTAAAAGTGACTTTGTACGAAAAATCAAAATGTTTCATTTTGAAAATGCCAAAACAAAACATTTTAATTTTTTCAGAATTCCCTTCCCAGGAGCTAAGAATTCAGTAAAATCGACATGAATTTGCAAAACAGTTTGGTGCCACCGAATCTTCATTTTTATTTATTTATTTTATTTTTTGCTGGAAAAAAGTTTTGGCTGAATATTGTCGCCCAGTTTTACCTGCGATACGTAGTGACATTTCATACTTGAACTGCATTCTAAGGAAAGAATTAACCAGACTTTTCCAACCCTTTCACCCAAAGGTTTGTGCTCCTTTAGGTTCAAGGTCTGGAGGAAGGTTAAGTTTTGTTCCTATTAGAGATGTGTGGCCTAGTAGTGAGTGGGCGCTGGGTGCTGGTGGATTCCCAGCTCTGATACTGATTCCCTTTGTGGCCCTGGGCAAATTACTTTTACCCTATTTTACAGATGGGGAAACAGACCAGAGAGTTTATGATACTTACCCACCTACCTCACAAGGTTGGTTTAAGGATTAATTAGTTTGAGTCTGTAAAGGTCTTTGAAGATAAAAAAGCTTGACACAATTGATAATTGCTGTTACGCAAACCGGTTCTGCCATCCCTAGTAATTAATCAGTACAGGAGAGTGACTGGAGTTATTGGCTGAGAAACTTTTCTAATGGAGAGTCTTAATTTGAGTAGAGATGGGCCAGAACCAAACCCCCTCTGATCCAAACACCATGAAACTCTAGGAGAATTTGGCTCCAGATCCAGCCTTTGTAGGTGATCCCAGCTCTAACTATCAAAGGTTAGATTGTGCCAGTTCAGGATTCCATTTTTTCCCCCTCTCTCTTGGAAAAGGAGATTTACTTCTATCCTTCTCCATAGTCCCTCTCAGCGTTTAATAGCATTCTGTGCCTTTCAAAAGCTTCCATCAGTCCATGATGCCTCCCCTTTTCCCTGCATGGGGTTCCACCTTATTATACGCTCGTTTGTTACAGCCTCTGCTTCAAAGAGCCCCAGTTCAAAGGGTCCTAGAAATGTTGAACAGGTCAGCAGTTTAAGGCTGATCTACATGCCTTTAGACAGCAGCCACACTGCCCCAGTTTTGTTCCTGAGGGAAATAGAGAATCACTGGTGTGTAGAGTTTCTTTGGCCTTGAAACAGACCACAGAATTGTGTGTGTCTTAGTGGCAAAGATCAAGCACCAAGGAATCCTGTAGTGGAGGAGCTCTGGAAAAACTCATTATGAGTCATTGACTTGTTCCTAATGGGAACTGAAGAGTGACAAAGGAAGGGAAGAGAAAGGAGAGGGCATGCCACAGGGGACAGTTTCATCTACAATAATTCTAGCCAAATCCTGATTTCTAGGAGGGACAGGATGGGGAAGGAATGGCTGTCAGTAGAGATGAGCAAAGCCAGATAAGGTCCAATACTACCTCAAATCTCAAATGTAACCTGAAATGAATGTTCCTCCGAGAATGAAAAAAATGAGGGGAAGATCATTTTTAACATTATTTTTCATTTGCAAACATTTCTGACCTCCCAGATTCTAGCTGAGCCCAGGTGTGAAAATCCTGTGCAAAAGGCTCTTCTGGCCCAAGAGGAAGCAGAAAAAAGCAGAAATCCTCATGTTCTCATTAGATTTTTAAACTGTTTTCCAGACAGAGGATGTTTAAATAGTTTAAGGAAGCAACATTCAAACACTAGGTAATTATCTAGGCTGAATCCAAATGCCAAACTTTCCTTAACAATAATACCTATCTCTTACCTCTCAAACCACTTGACAAAGGAGGTCAGTATCATTAGTGTTGTTTCACAGATGGGGAAACTGAGGCACGGACAGGGGACCTCTCTTTGTCCAAGGTTAAATGGCAGGCTAGTGGCAGAGCCAGGAATAGAACCCAGGTGTCCTGGGGCCTAGTCCAGTGCACGCTCCACTGGCCACACATCGTAAACGCCTTATTGACTAAGCTAAACTACAGTAAGCCATTCTTTGTACCAGCTTAACTGCACATGTTTTTTAAGCTGATCACAAGAGGGTTGCACCAATGTAACTTTATAGTGACATCCTGAGAAGAGAGGCGGAGCATCACTCATCTCTTTTACATCTGCTTTACACGTGTAATTCCACTGGCTTCAGCGAAATGACTCCCCGTGTAGTGCCATGTAAATAGGTGCAGAACTTGGCTTGTGGTGTCTATTTGTCAGATGATCCAGTGATTGGGTAATAGATAGCTAGGTGCTGTAGAGAGAAAGGGATTGAGAGCTTGCCAGTGGGCATGTTACATATGGAAAGGCTCAGTGTTATGGCACCTGTATTAACAGTGTTGTGAAATACAGCTCAAAGTATCTCCATCTAAGCTGTTACAGAAGACATATAAGAGGATGAAATTCACCCCCATGTAGGCAAGTACAAGGCATATGCCTCACTCAACCACTTAAGCCCTATTTTGATGGCTTAAAAAGTACATGGGCCTTGTGCTGCAGAGGCGTGGATTTCACTCACTGTGAGAGACTTGGGTTATGGATTTAGGGCAGGTGAGCAAAAGGAGAGGATCAGACTCCAAAAAAACCTGTTTTATCCCAGTTGCTTGATGCTGGGTAGGCAGAGATAGAATCCAGGATAAAACTAAGAAGCTGCTTTCTTCTTTTCTCTTTGCCTATAGTTCCTGGGGAAATGGCATTTTAATTTAATTGATGAACTTTTAAAAGCAACACTTGCTTGGTCTTCAGCCGATCTACTCTTTTCTCAACCAGCAAATCCTGGCACTAGAGTTCCTGGAAGGCTGTATTAATCACTATGCAGCCAGATCCACATCTGAGCCAAACTTTCAAAACTAGGGCCTTACGTTGTCTGCAGAACAAATGAGGTGTGCTGTAAAAATCCACATTGCACAAGCAAACATGTACAGGTGCTTGATTTGAATGCACAAAAACAAGTTACGGGGTGCAACGTAAGGTGTGAGTTAGATAACTCTAACTCACACTGTCCTTGGGTAAAGCAGTTTGTAAGTCCCAAGCCATCCTTGCACCTTCAGTAGAACTCTCGGAAATAAGTTTCACTGTTCCTCTTTCCAGGGCCTGGGTGGCATGATCTCTTAATGCATCTGCCTGTTTATGTTAGTTAATGGAAAGCAGCTTTGTTTATGGAAAAGATCTATTTTTGTTTTACTTCTTTCTCTCGATTAAACTGACTTTTATCCAGGATTGCTCACTGCTCTGGGAAAAGAGGTGGTTTGCTTCTCCTAGCCCCAGATTGAAAATCTGGTCAAGGGCAGTGGGGAGCGAATCCTGCGCATATTATTTAATTGGGTAGGATTACAGTAAAGCTTAGAATTCTAGCAGAGCAGAATAGTTAATATCTCTCTCCTCTTTGAGGCATTTTGTCATGTGTCTCCATGAAATGGTGTTTGTTTGTGTACCACACCAATCTAGAAAAGCCACACTGGAAACAAGGCCCATGTTTGCATTTTATGAGCAGGGAATGGTGTGAAGAAGCGAGATGACTGGGGTTTGAGGCAGCCAGTGTCTGCACCTCCTGGAGAAAAAACTCCAAAAGAATCAAGGTCCTATCAGGATAAATCACTTCACTGGTGTGTCTTTCAGCTACTTTGGGCTTTGATCTTGAGCCAAGTAGGGTCAGGACATGGACAGGGCATCTTCCAATGAAAACCCAGCATGGGACAGTCAGTGGTGTGGATGCTTCAAAGGGCGATGCTCTTCCCTTGAAGTCATTACTGAACCAAGAGCCATATGAGTTCTGCTGGAAGTGCCGCCTTCTGGATGAGAAGTGAAACTGACATCCTGACCAGCTGTGGTCATAAAAGTCTGCTGGAAGCTTTTTGGCTCCAGTAGGCATTGTGTCCCTGAGTCCTAATTCTGACTCTAATACTGACTTGCTTGATGGCTTTTGGCAATTCTCTGCTTCCTTCTCAGTGAAATGGGGATAATACTTTCCCATCTTGCAGAGCTGAACTGAATATTTGCAAAGTGTTGGGTAGGTGGCTGGATAAAATATGGCCACCATTTATATACCATGCTAGAAATATTGGGTGAAATTCTGGCCCCATTAAAGTCCATGGCAAAACTCCCATTGATTTCTGTACAGCCAGGACTGCTTCACTCATTAAGTATAGCTCGGTGATATAGGAAAGTATTATTTTAAACCTCTCTAACGCATCATCAGTGATCTACAACCCATCCTGGACAATGATCCCTCACTTTCACAGACCTTGGGAGGCAGGCCAGTCCTCGCCCACAGACAACCTGCCAACCTTAAGCATATCCTCGCCAGCAACCACACACCGCACCATAACAACTCTAACTCAGGAACCAACCCATGCAATAAACCTCGATGCCAACTCTGCCCACATATCTACACCAGCAACACCATCACAGGACCTAACCAGATCAGCTACAACATCACCGGCTCATTCACCTGCACGTCCACCAATGTTATATATGCCATCATATGCCAGCAATGCCCCTCTGCTATGTACATTGGCCAAACTGGACAGTCACTACGCAAGAGGATAAATGGACACAAGTCAAATATTAGGAAGGGCAATATACAAAAACCTGTAGGAGAACACTTCAACCTCCCTGGCCACACAATAGCAGATGTAAAGGTAGCCATCTTACAGCAAAAAAACTTCAGACTCCAAAAAGAAACTGCTGAGCTCCAGTTCATTTGCAAATTTGACACCATCAGATCAGGATTAAACAAAGACTGTGAATGGCTATCCAACTACAGAAGCAGTTTCTCCTCCCTTGGTGTTCACACCTCAACTGCTAGCAGAGCACCTCACCCTCCCTGATTGAACTAACCTCGTTATCTCCATACTGATTTATACCTGCCTTTGGAGATTTCCATTACTTGCATCTGAAGAAGTGAGGTTCTTACCCATGAAAGCTTATGCTCCCAATACTTCTGTTAGTCTTAAAGGTGCCACAGGACCCTCTGTTGCTTTTTACAGATTCAGACTAACATGGCTACCCCTCTGATATTATTTTTCTTGCCTTTCATTGATGAGGATGTAAACCCTGTGTGTGTGTGTGTGTGTGTGTGTGTGTGTTATATCCACTCATATTATCATCCTTTATATTACATAGAAACCACAGTTATTTAGGTTGCACAATCATGGCCTGTGGAACTGCCCGAATTAAGGTTGCCCATGCAACCTTAATTCAGCCCCCTTATGCATATGCATTATAGTACAGTCCTTAATTACATGATCACATATGATTTTGTTCCACAGGACTACTGCTTCATTTCAATTTCAAAGTCCTGCTGCAAGCCAGGGAGATGTTAAAGCTCTTCAAAATAACAGTAGCAAGAATTTTTAGATGGAAAGTGTTAGGTGTCCTAAGTATAATGGTGCTGCCACTCTCCAGTGATAAGTGGGTAGTGTAGCCAGAATACAGACAATTAAAAAAAATAATACCAGTAATAATCAACTCAGAGTACAGAGATACCAATTTCTGGAGCTAATCATTTGTCTCCTTTAAGACCATCCAATTCATATAAAGAGATTAATATGGTCATCTCATTGATATATTCTGATTTCTTGATGTTTTGCCTAACATCAGGTTTATCCATGTTCTGAAGTATAGTTCAGAGAAATCGTTCCCACAACACAGGACTGATTTAAGAGGAAGGGATAAGAAGATATCAGCTAGCTTCTGGCAGGTTGCCCATTTGACACTGAAGATCTGTCCAAGGCTGTTTGTTGCATTTGAAACAGAACAGCCAGCCATGGCAAGTCTGGAACCCCTCCTGGTGCGTATGCGCACATAAGCTCCCTACCCACAGCCATCCGTCATTGTGTGCCAATCAGAGGAAACCACTAATATTACTCAACCAAGGGTTCATTATAACTTCCTCTTCATCTACTGGGCTAATGTAAGGATCAAAATCTTTAGGTATGTCCGGCCAGGAAGACTGGACATTTCAGGGTCTTGGTAAAGGGACGCAGCCTTTCATTGCTAGGTGAGCATGTCAAAGTGACCCACCATTGTTATCATCATCCATGACAATATTCCTTCTTGCACTGAGCATAGCCCATGTATTGCAGCAATGCAACCTTTACTGGCATCGAGGCTTCTCTGGCTTGCACTGGACTGCTTTAATATTTCCCCCTCTATCTACCTATTCTACTACACAACCCTCCAACTCTCTGCTTGTAATGGGATACTGTCCCTTTAAGGCCAGACTGTTCCATGTGTCCCGGGAAAGTGAATGAGGGCCTTGAAGCAGTCAGATGGAGAGAGAGTTGGTCTCAGGGAACAGTCAGTGTCTGGGAGGGGGAAGGTATAGGAAAACCCAGATCACTGGTCCTTTAAGGACTTGGCACCAGAAGCCTTATAGAGTGGGTGAGGCAAGGCTCCCCTCTCTCCCAGCCCAACACAGACTGGCATTTGGGGTTATTAAAGCCACTTGGGAAGGATTAAGAGACTGATTAAATGACTCGACAGGGAGTCAAAGAGAGGCTCCAAGCCAGTCATCTAAATATGTTATCCCCTAAGAGAGGGGTAATATTATTTTAAAGACTCTGGGTGTATGTGAATTATTTTGGGACTCGGGGAAACTGAGGCAGGATGCCCACAGGGCCACCCCAGGCCATGACTGGGCACCGTAGGATGACACCTGTCTACACTATCTGTCTCAGCTTACCTGTTTACATTAAGTTCTATCAAGTCTCACTCTAAGGAATGTGCCCATCATGCTGGATTTCCCAAAGCCCTCTCAGTTTATTGCAGCCTTCCCAGACTTCGCTCCCAGATGCCTCCATGCTGTATTTGCTCAACATTCATTCATATGATGCAGCCTGAAACTCTAAGGTTGCATCTTGGCAGTAATCTCCACAGTTAGTCTGGACTGCAGTAAATTTTGCTATAGTTAGAACTATTTGTATGGGAAATTCTGGGGGCAGAGCCTGTCTCTTATTACATATATGTACAGTGCCCAACACAACGGGGCTTGGATCTCAATTGGGCCCTCTAGTTGCTACCATAAACTGCAAGGGGAGGAGGGGAATTCGGTGAAAAATCCTGCCACACAAACAGAATCCCCCGCCCCCAATTTCTACCTGAAGCACATGCTGAGGATACATTTAATGCAAGGGGCTTTGCTGACTGACACCCTTGTAAAAATCAATCCTTAAGGCTCCTTCTCATGTGCAACTTCCATCTAAGTAAAGGGGATATTGCATATCAAAGGTGGCTGCACTAGCCACTTTAGATTTATTAGTAAATCCATTGAAAAACATTTCCAGGGAAATAAATCTCAGCCTGCTGACTTCCTCCTATTCTTTACTTTATCCTCTTATTGATTTTCGTCTCAGGAAATTTAAACCTCTCCATTTGTTTTATGAGACACTTGTCGAACAAATGACAAGAAAAAAGACAGCGCTGGATATTTTCCCTTAGCAGTTTTAAGTAGGAATAAAGAGCGTTTCCTTGAAATTAGTCTTGCTCTTGTGACACGGAAGGAAGAATATATCTGACAAGCCCTTCAGAAAGCTTTAGCTCAGTGCACGGAGAAAGCTCGCTGGCCAGCCTCTGACACAGCTACATGGTGGCTGCGCCCCAGAAGCTCATTGATAAATTTGACATGTAAACAAGCTGTTGCTAAAAATATTTAACCCTGGGGACACTGGATGGTTTGGGAGACTGGTAATGGAATACTGTATAGCTCTTTTCACCTCTAGGCATCAGTTCAAATCCAGGCCATTGACCGAAACTCATTATCATCTGATGGCTGCTCAGTGCCCCATGGGAAGTGAGTTGGTGTGTTTCTATTGGGTAAATAATCATATTGTTATGCCACGGATGTTAGGGCCAGCTCTTAATGCTCTGATGTCTTAGGCTGCTTCTACCCAGCAGGGAAGGTGCCCTTAAAGGGGCAGACTCTGTGAACTTTGTCTGGATGAGGGAGTGGCATCCAGGGCACAGATGCATTTGTGCAACAACTTCCTGCCCCATCTGCTGGTGCTGCTGCTCCACGGGCTGGGATGGGAGGGCACTCTTAAAGGAGCAGGGTCCCTCCCCTCCACCCAAGCTGTCCCAGCTGATGAGTGGGTGGCCAGCCTGGAGTCAGTTCTAAAACTGAGCTATCTTAGGTAGCATTGATATGGCCTTCCCCTAAACCTGGCCCTAGAGAGAGGTCAGGGAGTGAAAAGGCCACAGACTGAAATACCCTCTTTGCCTTAGAGGACGTTCTTTCAGAGCAGCATTGCATCGTGTTGGGGAAGCTTGTACTGCCCCCTTTAGACTGTAAGGTCTTTGGGGCAGGGACTGTCATTTATTATGTGTCTCTACAGAACCTAGCACAAGTATAAATGTTATTGAGCAGTACATGTCCTGGGAATTTCACTCTCCTGGGCTGGCAGTCGGGCCCCTTTCACCAGGACTAAACTGAAAAAAGAAAGTGAAGTGTTACATGGCAAATAAGGAGTGCACACTGCACATTTCCACCAGGACCTTCGAGTGCCTATAGACCTTCAGTGTCTAAAATTTACTTGCATCCCCTGATGTTTTACCTTTGCTAGACAAGTACAGTTTGCAGGAACAGCTGGTTCTGTTAGCTTTAAATAACATATCACAAAACCTGGAAGCAGCGGTAACAATGAGGAAGGGACCTTTCCTTTAGTCTCTCCTTTTCCAGTGGGCCCTGAATTGCACTTTTCGTAAAGATTTGGGGAGGGGGAGGAGTTACTAGAGGTGGGTGGGAGCTAAATTCAGTGTGAGATTCAGCAGTAGATTGAAATCTGATCACAGCTCTTTAAAGTGATAACAGCCTGAAAAGACTAACCAGTCTATACTGACTCAGCACAGGCTTTCTAATATACATGTTGTTGGGATTATACGTTTGGACAAACGTAAATTTGGGGTTTACCGCTAACAATGGCCCCAATGCCACTGAGTTCAGTGGAACTCCTCGCATGAATAAACATTAAGCACTTGTATACGTGTTTGCAGTATTTGGTCCTTGGTCTATAGCCCTCATGCATGTTGATAGCAGTGTTTCCACAAGAAAAGCCGATCCCTGTTTTCTTTTTTCATACTTGGGAGACTTTCTATTGCTGACCAATGGTGTAATCCCCATGTTCTTCCTGGGTAGATGCATGCTTAACTGAGGATTAAAGGGTGCAGAAGCCTTCTGTAGGTCTCTTCCCAGTGAATTTCCTCTACTGTGAGTAGTTGGTATAGTAGAGCATGGGGCAACCATACAGTGGAGACCCTTCCTGCCCTGCAGAATTCAGAATGCTTTTGTCACTAACTTAAACAAAATAAAGTTATTAATCTGGCACCTTGACTAGTTCTTTCTTTCATTCTATAGCTTTTCAGTTATGATTTAAGAGCTTGGTTCTCAGCCGGCCAAGGTGCCATGGTGCTCCCCAGGGCAAACTCTAGCTCTACGCATGATGGAAGAGTAGAAGGGACTGTGTCAGACAATGCTACCAAAGCTACAGCAGCTTCCTCCACCCTATTTTGCACAGGTTAGGATGCTAGTGAGAAGTTTACTCCTCCTGGTCCTGTGTTGTACGTTTTAGAGAGAGCATTTTCTTGTACTGACCAGGAGCCCTGCAGTGAGTTTGAGACCCTTGGGGAAATCTAGACATCTCACCACTTGTCTTGGCTCTGGTTAGAGGCACATTGCAGGCTCCCCTTCCTCCTGTTTAATACCAGCCTCCATCCCCTGTTGCCCTAAGTCCTTAGACAAATGTACACACCAGTTCAGGACCCATCACCTATACACTTCTTTGCAGGACTGACCCCTCCCACCCCAGCCCATCCAATTGGCCATGGAGCAGGACAGGAAGGGAGAAGATCCAAGTTATTGGCCATTGCTGCTGAAAAGCCCATTCAAATAGCCCCATACTTGCTTGAACCCCTCGTGAAAATAATTCCCATAGATGCATAAGGGGTGATTTTTGCATACAGTGAATCAGTGTGAATGTTTCACAGATATGGAGAGAGGTATTATTACAAGGAGACCTTCCTCTCTACCCCCACTATGATTTTTGGCTCTCCTTGGAAGGCATCTTGAGAAGGACTAATGGCCCTCTGGAACAGGCCCACTTTCACCAATAATTGTTGGTCAAAAGTTAAACTGGGCAGAGAGGAATGGAGACCAGGTAATAGACACTAAAAATCTTGACATTCTAATTGAGAACGGTCCAACGCAAATTACAGTAGTGTGTCTGTTTTACCTCAGTTCTGTTCAAATGCGGCCTGATCCTCCTGTGCCCTTCAGTGGCTCAAACTGTCCTCCTGACGTTAATGGGACTGTTCCCTTGACTAAGGCAAGCGGGCTTTGGGCCCTGCAAAGTCTCCTGGAAATGACTCGAAGAAGTTTGAGATTTAGTATAACTTCTCTCCTGGAGTTATATGAACAGGAAGATATTTTGCTTCCACAGTAAAAGGATCTTCATCTCATCCTTCAGGTAAAACAGACACAGCTATCTGACGTGGGCATCAGAGGGAAGGTGTTTGGATAACTATAGCCTGTAAAGAGACTTTCTTATATTGACTAATACTAGCGTTTTTCACTTAGGTGCTGTCTGAGGGCCTAAGAAGTTTTACAGACATCACAACACTCTCTGACAAGGTAAGGAAAGGAAGAATCCTCCCCCTTTTATACACTGGCAAATTGAGGCAAGAGGGGCCAGTGGCAGTGCTACCTGGGGTTCTCTCAATCCAAAGCTCTTGGTAACTTTTACTCTGTGCGGGGTGGTGTCAGGAAATAAATCAAGGGAGACACGGCCGTCGACCGATAGATGGCTGGCACAAACAGGACAACACAAGAGTGCTTTCACTTAAAGGTACATTTTACTTAGTTTCAAGCACACACACGTCCACAACAGGTTAGTAAAACACCCCCAACCCTCGATA
The DNA here is from genome assembly GCF_013100865.1 of Trachemys scripta elegans. NCBI lineage: Eukaryota > Metazoa > Chordata > Testudines > Emydidae > Trachemys > Trachemys scripta. The sequence continues at coordinate 18,264,855 of NC_048315.1, forward strand.
ATTACTGAAGCTGAGTGTGGCTTTCGAGTGGCACAGAGGCGGTCTTCCGGTGACCAAGCTTCTGTCAGCCAGTGAGGACCACAAGATGTGTCCAGAGGGAGAGTCCCTGCAGAGTCCCTCCCGGAGATTCCAACTACCTCAAACTTTTTCCCCTTATTTATGCATTAGTAATACAATGACATGTCACTTAAAGAAAACTTGCTAAACAAGCAGTTTTAAAAGGTCAAGCAAGAGGTTTCTTTCTGATCATCAATTAACCAGATGCATTTTTTCAGAGTGTGCATGTCCTGAGGCCCTAACAGACACATTCCCGAGGGCACATATAGACAAGCTTCCTGTTTTTCTAAAATACATATATCAGCAATTTCAACATTCTTAGCAGGAAGGACGCAGGGTCAAGCCACCCTTTCTGTGGCACCTAAAACCCCGTCCCCTCTTGCTTTGGTTAAGCTAAGGCCGCTGCATGGCCAATTTACAGCCCGTTGACTTGGCTACTTTTATCAGTTATCAATAGCGGTTCAGTACGGCCTGCTGACTTGGCTACTGTTAGCAATAAGTAATAGTGATTCAGGCACTTTACTGGTTTGCCAAAATCTCCATATACAGCCAGGGCTGGCTCCAGCTTTTCTGCCGCCCCAGGAGGCAAAAAAAAAAAAAAAAAAAGACGAGTGGTGGCACTTCGGCGGCAGCTCAAATGCGCCACTTCTTCGGCGGCGGGTCCTTCACTCCCTCCCCTCCTCTTCAGCGGCACTTCGGCGGCAGCTCAAAGAGAAAGAGAGGGGATGAGGGACCCGCTTCCTAATTCCAGCTGAAGACCCGGACGTGCCGCCATGATACCGGACGGAGTGCCGCCCCTTTGAATTGGCCGCCCCAAGCACAAGCTTCCTTAGCTGGTGCCTGGAGCCGGCCCTGTGTACAGCAGAGCCTGGTAGAGAATTCAGGTTCCGGACTGCCAGTCCAATCCTCTACCCCAGTGGTTCTCAACCTATTTACCATTGTGGGCCGCATATGCAGCTCTCTCTGTGTTATGTGGGCCCAATCCACACAATATATATATTACCTGTATGGCCCGGAGGATGGCACATGGATTGCAGCTGTGTGCTGATTGGGCCGTGGGTTGAGAACCACTGCTCTAACCCTAGCTCACACTGTCTCATTTGTTTTGTTGTGTGTCCATGCATGATTTTTCTCTCCCACCCACGTATATCCCTTTTGGATATTTTGAATGAGTACAAAATCAAAAATAGAAGTCTGGCACTCGTTTGTCTGCTTGTGTATTAACCATTAGTTCAGTTTCATTGAACAGTAATCTTGTTGTTTATATTTTCATGCTGATTCTAAAATATTAGAGCTGTTAATTTCAGACTTCAGTTATTCCATGTCACAACCGAACATGTAGACACTGAAACAAAGCTCCCTATCATGGGCGCAGACCGTTGTTGTTGTGATTCGTGTCCAAGCAGTTCAAGAGAACAATCCTGTAACACTAGAATAAAGCAGCCTTTCATTAGAGTTGCACCTTGGAGCTCTTCTCTGAATAGGAAACATTCCAAAAAAGTATTTGAAATTATATCCCCACACCCCAAGCTTTTTTTCAGCCTAGTTAACGTCATGAAATGGATCATGAATATGTCCTTTGAAAAAGATGCCAGTTCTGTGTAGCTTATACAGTGTGAATGTGTTACCACTGAGAAAATTGCCAAGACTGTATAGAATGTATGTGCTAGAGAAGACAGAGAAGGTTAAGGGAGGGAAAATATATACCGGAATGTGGTGGTATAACAAATCTATCTTGAAAGCTGCATAGATCATGAGTAATGAAACTAAAGATGAAATATCACATCTCGCCCTCATTATTTACAGTTACATGTGTATTATCTTACAGCATAAATATTCCATCTGTGCTTTGTGATGATGTTTTTCTTCAGCTAAGAAATAAGTCACATTTGTCACACATCCATAGCTGTGTCAGCAGTTGTGAAATGCCTCTTCCAAGGGAGAAGTTTACAAAGTAACGTAACATTTACAATGAAGCTAGTTTTTCATGCAAAGACATTTTCACAATTCAGAAAAGGTCTTTTTAATTTGAAGAGCTACAAAGTCTGCTCCCCTCGTTCCACATCTTCCACACTGTGTCCTTATAGACAAGAAAGGCGGGGGGGAAATCCTAGTGTGTGTCTACACTACAGTGTAAAAGCCCAGGTTTTGAACTCAAGCTCAAGCCTAAACCCCTTTCTGTCTACAGGCCCAGGGTCCCAGGACCCCATGGAAATGGAGGGGCCCAGCCTGAGTCAAGAGAGGACCCTGGGTTCAAGTCCTATTGCTTTGCAGCATAGACCCAATTGGACTCTTGCTCTGGAAGTTCGCCAAAAGTATCCCACAATCTCATGGGCTGACTTTCTTTGTCCTCTGGACAGTCAAATTTTCCCAAACAGCACCATGAACAAAGGGCTAAAGCCAGGGCCGGCTCCAGGGTTTTGGCCGCCCCAAGCAGCCAAACAAAAAAACAAAACAAAACAAAAAAAACCACGATCGCAATTGCGATCTGCGGTGGCAATTCGGCGGGAGGTCCTTCGCTCCAAGCAGGAGTGAGGGATCGTCCGCCGAATTGCCGCCGAACAGCTGGACGTGCCGCCTCTCTCGAAAGTGACCGCCTCAAGCACCTGCTTGATAAGCTGGTGCCTGGAGCCAGCCCTGGCTAAAGCAGTCACAGTTTGGGAGGGTGCCAGGAAGTTTGGGATATGGTGGCTGGACTCAGGCCCACGTAATACAGTGTAGGCACTGGAACCCCAGGTTGGGACCCAGGATTCAACAAATTCCGAACCTTGGATTACAAATGAGTGGAGACACTCAAACCCAGGGTCTGCTAACTCGAGTTCTATCAATGCTGGGTTTACACTGCAGTGTAGACGTGCCCCCTGACTCTAATAAAAATCCATCAGGCCCTTGAAACACTCAATCTCCTTCCACGGTTCAGGTGGCATGACATTCAGCAAGAGAACAAATGCACTTTGTTCTCAGAGTTTTTGCTGTCGGTTACAGAGGAGTCACACACATCCAGTGCTCTGGCCCATGGAAACTTTACTTTTGCTCTTCCTGTTGACTTTCCTTATTTTAAAATAAAGTCTTTCTAGAGTGAAAGTAAATATGTTGCTTTTTGTACATGGAAACAATGTGGGGGCGAAAAGACCTAAGGAACCAATTTTCAAATGTTCAATATCCACAATTAGGCTCAAATTTTTAAAAGAGCTCAGCTCACATTTATGCACCTAACTAAGGGGCAGATTGTCAAAATTGCCCAACACCCGGCAGTTCCCACTGTGACGGGGTGGCCAGATTTTCTAAAGAGCTGAGCACCCGATGTGCTAAGCTCCTTTGAAAATCTGGATTCAGTTGTGGATACTGAGCCCTTTGGAAAACTCTGACCCTACTCCCAGGGGCCTCTGCGGTTCAGTTTCTGCACCTGTAAAAGGGGGAAAATAACAAGCCATTTCACCAGGCATAATTCATTAATAGTTGTGAAGTGCTTTCAGATCCTTGGCTACTGGGCACTATATATATAAATTTGTAAGGAACAAATAGTTGATTTGCATGGCCCAGTCCTCCCTTGTGGAATTTAAATAAAAATATACAAATAAATTGCTCCAAAACAGGAAAATGTAAATGGCACCTAAAAAATTCAGGCCAATTTGCAATGTGTGTAATAACCAGTGTGTGTAGTTTCAGTAAGGGTGAATGTTCCACATAAGGAAGACGTAGTGCTTAGCTAAATACTGCAATAGTATCTTCAGACCCCATAGGTGTTCTCGACTGCAGGCAGGAAACCTTACAGACAACAACAGTCACAAGGAGAAGCAGGAGAATGGTCACTGATCTACACTGGAGGGGGGATCGATCTAAGATACGCAACTTCAGCTACGAGAATAGCGTAGCTGAAGTCGACGTATCTTAGATCGACTTAGAATTACTTACTTCGCATCCGCACCGCGGCTCTCCCGTCGACTTTGCTTCTGCCTCTCGCCAAGCTGGAGTTCAGCAGTCGATGGGAGAGCAATCGGGGATCGATTTATCATGTCTACACTACATGCAATAAATCCATCCCTGATAGATCAATCGCTCCCCGCTGATCCGTCGGGTAGTATAGACGTACCCTCAAGGCCAAACTTTCAACAGTGCCCATGCAAAATTGCACACATACAAACTGGGTACCGAACACCAGCAGGGTTTGCATGCATTGGCACTTGTGTGCACAATTCAGGCATGTGCAAAGGACACATGCAATTTAGCACATAGACTCTTGAAATGTTACGGAGCTGTGTGGGACATAGCTGTAGCCAAAGTGCGGACCAGCAAAGATTTGGATTGCTGTATTAACTGTTGCTCTGCTCCCTCAGTCTGAGTGAATGAGAAAACAAGGTAAACAACCCAGTCTATCCCCATCATGGCCTTCCTTGATGGATGATCTGAGGCTGGAATTGAGACACTTTCCTGGTATGTAAGGAAAAGATTTATAAATTCCAAGGCCAGAAGGAACCATTGTGGTCATCTAGTCTGACCTCCTGTATAACACAGATCATAGAACTTCCCCAAAATAGTTCTTAGAGCAGACTTTTAGAAAAATACCCGATCTTGATTTTTAAATTGTCAGTGATGGAGACTCTACCATAACCTTTGGTAAATTGTTCCAACGGTTAATTACTCTCACGGTTACAAATGTACACCTTATTTCCAGTCTGAATTTGTCTAGCTTCAACTCCCACCTATTAGATCATGTTATACATTTCTCTGCTAGATCAAAGAGACATTGTTAAATATTTGTTCTTATCTAGATACTTATAGGCTGTAATCAAGTCACTCCTTCACCTTTCCCTTGATCTCTTGCAGGGCCACTCCCCCTTCTTTATTCCCTGTGCACACCCTATAACTGACATCTTTGGAAAACTGGAGAGCTACGAAGAGCAGCACTTTTTCCATTTACTCCCTATTTATAGAGAGAACCAGTGTTGGCAAGGCCAATTCAGTGAGGGTGGATGTGGTCCACTCCCAATAATTGATGAGGAGGTGTCAATACCAAGAGAGGGAAAAGTGCTTTTGTAGTGAGCCGGCCACTCCCAAATTAATGGTGTTAAGCTTGCAACTGAATTGTAGCTCTGCATTTGCAAACATTAACACCATTAATTTGGGCTTGAATAGGGACTGGGAGTGGCTGGCTCACTACAAAAGCAATTCTACCCCTCTTGCTATTGACACCTCCTCATCAATTATTGGGAGTGGCCCACATCCACTCTGACTGATTTGGCCTTGTCAGCACGGGTTCTCCACTTGTAAGGTAACTCCCTTCTCTTCATGTGTCAGTATATTTATACCTGCATCTGTAATTTTCACTCCACGCATCTGAAGAAGTGGGTTTTTTACCCACGAAAGCTTATGCCTAAATAAATCTGTTAGTCTTTCAGGTGCCACCGGACTCCTTTTTGTTTTTGTGGATACAGACTAACATGGCTACCCCTCTGATACTGTACAGATCAGGTTAGCCTAAGGACGGGGAGCTAGGGGGTACCTATTGCTGTAGGAAAACTTCAGTACAATGCCAGCAGCACCACTGCTGAATGTCTAAGGAGTCGCCAAAGTTGAGTATTCACACATTAAAGCAGAAGCCTCTCTTCAGAGCTGCAGTCCCCAGTGTGGATTTCTTAAGCAACGGTTGAAATTGTTAGTAGGAAAGCTAGAGCTATTGCAGCCATTTCCTATTAGATTGTGTCTCAGTAGGCAGGGTGGGGTAATAGGACACTCCTGAGTTGCTTAGGTCTAATATTACACTTAATTTATACATTTATCATTGGCGCTGGTGGGAACTCAGAATTTCTATTCTGAGGAAAATGGCAACATTTTGAAATTTTGAAACAAAATCATTGACAATGTCCCACTAAATGAAATGTTTGGAAAAAAAAAAATCAATTTGGGGCAAAGTTCTGATTCAGACTTTTTAAATTTTATATACTAACTTACAATGTATAACATAATAATTTATCTTGAAACAAAGTCTTTTTGAAATGAAAAATTGAAAGGGTCCCTTCTAATAAGGTTGACATGGAAATTTGGTTTCAATTTTTCTTTTCTTAAACAGAATTTCATCAAAAGTGACATGTTCCCATGGAAAGTTTGATTTTTGACAAAATTGCATTTTCCAGTGGAAAAACATTCCATTGGAAAGATTTTAACCAGCATTAATTATCATACTCTACTAGGGAATATTCTCCACATTTAAGAAGGGGAGGGTATTTTTTTTGTTTGTTTCAATACGTTGCTCTGAAGAAATGAAATATTTGAAACAAAATAGCCACTGTTATTTATGTAGGGCCTAAGGTATTTCCATTCTGCTGGCACAAAGCAAGCAGCAGGAGCCCAAGAATGACCCCTATTCCCCATAGCTGTACTGACATCCCTGCTGATTCATGTACACTAACAGGGTAATAAACAGAAATGCCTTTTGAATTACAAGTTCTATTAGCAATACAGGAGAAAGATCAGTGTTTGCCAAACGGAGAAGGACAAAACTGGTAAGGAAAGGAATGTTATGTGCAAGCTTCTCAGAGGGGATTAAAAGCGCTCTCTTAATAATGACTGAAAGAAAACTGAAAAGGTGTGTCATTGAATATACAGACACTGCCCTGCATATGTCCACATCCACACGCCATGTGCAGGAACACAGGGGCCAAATGCATAAGGTTGCTGCAGAGTGTTTTCTAATAGCTTTTCATCCTTCATCTCCACATGCTAAATATATAATAAGAGACCTTGTTTTCTTGCCCTATAGACCCATATGACCAAAATGAGGGACATTAGTGAGTGTTAGAAAAAGTATTCAAGTGTGAAATGAATTTCTCAAACATTAATAAGAATTTCTAGAACCTCACTTTCATAATTTGACAGTTCCACAGTTAATAAATCACAGTGAAAGGAAAGTGTGATAACAGCACAGCAAAAGGAAGCCTGGATCTATGAAGTGCAACTGAGGGATAAGTGAAAGAAGCATGCTGATGACCCCGTGTTTACTTTTTGGTGTTCTGAGCTTTCCCTTGATTACATTCATTCCTCTCCTCTGAAGCCCTCTTATGTGCATTTACCTGTGTTCTCAACTGTTGTTTTTTGTAATTTGGCCTCTTTGCCAAGTTATTTCCATGATTTAAGGAGCACCAATTTAAAAAAAGCTGAGATGAAAGGAACATCTACAGTGGACGCTAAAGGCCTTTCTAAAGAGATGGGTTGATTATAGTTAAAGTGCTGAGCGAAACAATTCTGGACTTGAGCTGGCAATCTCCAATAATCATACTTTGGCCTGTGGATGAAAAGGAGAGTTAGTTACACAAAACAATGTAACAACAAGGCAATCAGTGGGAGTAGTTATTTGCATTAAGGTAACAGCTAGAGGCCCCAAATGAGGTCAGGTTCCATTGTGCTAGGTACTGGAAATACATGCAGTATAAGATAGCCCCGGCCCCAAAGGGCATGTTTGCATTGCAAAGTTAACTCTCACTGAGTCTGTCTGCACAGCAACGGGACCCCCGTAGCTGGCCTGTGCCAGCTGACTTGGGCTCATGGGGCTTGGGCAACGGGACTGTTATATTCACTTCCCCAGTGAAGTGGGAGGGTCCCAGACTCCTGGCTCCAGCCCAAGCCTGGAAGTCTACACAGCAATTAAATAGCCCTGCAGCCTGAGACAGGCGGGCCCAAGTCAGCTGGCACAGGTCAGCCGTGGGTTTTTCTTTGCTGTGTAGACATACCCACTATAACTCAAGTGTTACCCTAACTCAAGTCCCATCCCCACACAAAAACCCTTAACTCGAGAGTGGCAGTACTTTAACTCAAGTTGGCTGGCCCATGTCTGGGTACAGCCTAAAGCTTGAATTAGCATAACTCATCAGCTGCTAACATGACCAGTCAGTAGTGTGGATGCAAGCTAGTGACATTCAAGTGCTGCTTGTCCTCCAATTTCCCTCCTTGTGCCCAGAGGAGACAGACAATTTTTCCAACAATTTACTGGGAAATAATTCATAGAGTGACTCATCTTACTAAGAACCATGAGATCAGCCCCCAGAAGTCTTACAGCCACACACGAGTGAGTGTAGTGCCAGTGAGAAATTGCAGGACTGGAATTAATTGCAAATTAGGCCTGAATAAAGACTGGGAGTGGATGGGTTACTACAAAAACTAATTTCCCCCTGCTGAGACTCACACCTTCTTGTCAACTGTTTGGAATGGGCCACCCTGTTTACATTGGCCTCATTAGCACTACAAAAATGATTTCCACCCCTTCTTGTCAACTGTTGAGAATAGCCCGCTTCCACCTTAATTGAATTAAGGTTAGCACTGACCCCCCACATGGTAAGGCAACTCCCATCCTTTCATCTGCTGTGTATTCCCTCCCTACTGTATGTTCCACTCCATGCATCTGATGAAGTGGGTTTTAGCCAGGGGTGAAAGTAACTTAAAGGACTTACCGGCAAGCTGGAGTCCTGAGCAAGGGGCGTGTCCTCAACCGGAAGAGGCAAGGCCTTTAAATACCCGGGCCCTTTAAATCAAGATTTAAATGCCCCGGGGCTCCGGCTGTGGCTGGGAGCCCCGGGGCCTTTAAATCACCCCCAGAGTTACCAGCTGCAGAGGCGGCTGGGAGCCCCGGGGCTCAGGGGCGATTTAAAGGGCCTGGGGCTCCGGCTGCCTCTTCCACAGCGGAGCTCCAGGCTCTTTAAATCACTGCCAGAGCCCTGCCATCACTACCCCAGGGCTCCAGCAGCGGGGCTGGGGAGGCGATTTAAAGGGCCCAGGGCTCCGACAGCTGCAGGGAGCCCCGGGCCCTTTAAATCACCAGCTTGGGGAAGCTGGTCTGATCCATCACGGCGTACTGGCTCTTGCCGGTACGCCGTATCAGACCGTACCGGCTTACTTTCACCTCTGGTTTTAGCCCATGAAAGCTTATGCCCAAATAAATTTGTTAGTCTCTAAGGTGCCACAAGGACTCCTCATTGTTTTTGCTGATACAGACTAACACGGCTACCCCTTTGAACAAACACATCTGGTGTTATTTCACAGTGTGACTGCACTCACTCGAGCTAAGCTAACTCGAAAGGAGTAGCTCAAGTGTAGATAACTCAAATCAGTTCTGTAGTGAAGACCCAGTCAGAGAGTTTACAATCTAAATAGACAAGACAGACAAAGGGGGAGAGGGGAAACAAAGGCAGAAAAAGGGGAAGATCACACACAAAGTCAGTGGCAGAAACAAACTAATCTTTGTACAGCACCTAGCACAATGGGGCTCTATTTCAGTTAGGTCCACTAGACACTACCATAATGCAACTAATAATAATAATAATATCATTAATAATAACAACATTCCTGCTAGGCAACTCTTTCACCATACTATTTGTGGAAATAGACCACCCAAGCACCGCAAACACAGGCAAAGTGAACCAGTTTAACGATTTGAACCAACAGTCACGGAAAAACATTCCCAAGTCCTGGCCAGCTCTGACAAAGACAGACAAGGCCATCAGGATTTAATCTATAAAGTAGCATACTTCTCAGTTCTTGCAGCTTTCCTTACACACATTTCCTAGACCCCAGTTTTGGAAATCCTGCACACTGTATAAAAGCCAGAGCCATTCATAACTTTTAATAGGTATTGAGAAGGCCGACTGGGCATCTGCAGATTTGTTATTGTTTGAGGTTGAGAACGCTGACACTTGTGTGTCATATGCTGGGAGAATGCAGCAGCAGCATGCACACCAATGCGCTCACTCACTTAGGATGTGAGACTGGGGCAGCCACAGGAGGTCAGGCTATGCGTGGAGAGAGAGCGGGGAATGGAATTAACTTCAACGAGAAAACAATGCTTCCTTCTTTCTAGCCTCTTTTAAACCAAGTGACAGTTTGCGGGGTGTCCTTGAGGCTTTGTTAAGGACGGAGCTGTAGAGTTATGTGCCTGTTCATGTCCTTCCAGTGGCTTATTGAAGGTCTGTCTGTGGCAGAGTGAAACTCCAGCAGGAATAGTTCATCTTGTGTCCACTTGATTTCTTGCTGAGTCTTTTCACCTGTGGTGAAAAGGTACAGTGGTTGTGAACTGTCATTAGCTACACAATAATTTCAGCAGGAACAGTTTACTAAGGAGGGGCATAACTAGAGAGGGGCCTGCCTGTGTATTCAAAGAGGCCTGAATCTCGTTGCTCCGCAATTTGTGCAGTCGCTAGCACCTGTGCACTGTGCCGTAAAATACTCAGAGTGGGAGCATTTTACACCGCTTACTTTGCACTGAAATAAATGATGACAAGTCCTAAATTCAAACCCCAGATCCAGATCTAGCTTCTGTTCCTTAATCTGCAACCTGAACCCATACAGTATGATGTACTGCATCTAAACACCTGTACCAGTGTGTGTGATTGTGATAGGAGCGAACCCAGATCTTAGGAGGCTGTAACCCTAGAGACAGACATTCTGTCCCCTGCTGTGGCCTCTATGCAGACTCCAGCAGTATACAGGGGCCCTACAGGAGCTGCAGCTGGCCAAGGGAAAATTCCTTGGGGCAGTCAGTCAGCTCTGTTGCAAACCCTGGCATAGAGGGTGCACTGGGAATGGCAAAGAAAGGGGACAGGAGGACTGTGGTGCATGAGTTTACCAGGATTCTGCATTGTACTTCAACCTGCTGGCAGTCAGGGACAGGCCACTGAACCTTAGAGCCCCAGAACAACCCAAAATGCAGAATCACCCACCTTTCCCCTCCAGATTCTTGGAGCACAGATTCCCACCGTTGTAACAAAAGCTTCTTTTCTTCACAAAGTCAGTCCCTGGAGTTCGATAGGCTTTCCATGGATTCCAAGGCCAGAAGGGACCATTCTAACCATATAGTCTGATCTCCTGTATAATACAGGCCACAGAACTTCCCCCAAAATACTCCCAGAGCAGATCTTTTAGGAAAACATCCAAAATCCAATCTTGATTTAAAACTTTTCGGTGACAGAGAATCCACCACAACCCTTGGTAAGTTGTTTTAATGGATAATTACTCTCAGCATTCAAAATTTACACCCTATTTCCAGAATCTGTTTAGCTTCAGCTTCCAGTCATTGGATCGTGTTATACTTTTCTTTGCTAGACTCAAGAGCCAGTTATTAAATATTTGTTCCCTATGTCGCTACTTATAGACCGTAGTCAACTAACTCCTTAACCTTTTCTTTGTTAAACCCAATAGACTGAGTTCCTTGAGTCTCACTATAAGGCAGGTTTTCTAATTCTTTAATCATTCTCGTGGCTCTTCTCTGAACCCTCTCCCACTTATCAACTTGCTTCTTGAATTGTGGACACCAGATCTAGACACAGCATTCCAGCACCAGTTGCACCAGCGCCACATATAGAGGTAAAATAACCTTTCTGCTTCTACTCGAGTTTCCTCTCTTTATGCATTAGCCCTTTTGGCCACAGCATCACATTGGGACCTCACGTTCAGATGATTATCCACACAACCCCCAAATCATTTTTCAGGGTCACTGCTTCCCAGGATGGAGTTCCCCATCCTGTAAGTATGGCTAAGTTCTTGGTTCCCCGAGGTTTACATTTACATTTAGCAGTATTAAAATGTACACTGTTTGGTTACACCCAGTTTACCAAGTGATCCAGATCACTCTGAATCAGGATGACTCTCAGTAGGAAGGCCACCATGTATAGCTATCTAAGCAATCAAAGGGAACCCAGCAGGGTTAAAGAATTTTTGTCTGTTGTCTGTTTTAATTTTCTTTCTTAATATTCGCCCTGAATATAGTGCCTTCCTTCTGGCCAGCAGTGCCTGAAAACCTGTTTAGTTCAGGGTGGCTATGAGCATCCTCCCTTCACACACACAGCTCCGCTGATGTACCCTAACTCTGGACCAACAACTCCTGGGCCTCAGGTCAGCGGAGGCTTTAAGTCTGGCCACTTGTGCTGCACTGCCTGGTGGTTTTCTGCTATGGATAAATGGGAGTAGGATAAAGCCTGCTAATTCATTGTTACTTTTGACTGGATTTTAGAAGCTGAACCCGAGTCTGAGCCGGATTCTGATCTCCGATACACTGGTGGAAATCTGAAATAACTTCATTGACCTGAATGGAAAAATTCCAGCGTTAGGCCCTGCTTTAGGAAAGCATCCATATTCAAGACAGCACTTCAGCATGTGCTGAAGTCCCATTTAAGTCAGTGTTGAAAGTTAATCACTTGCTTAAATGTTTTCCTGAATCGGACCTTTTTGGCTCTGTTGTAACTCCAAGCTGAATTTGAGCCGCTGGCACTAAAACCAGAACATGATTACCATGGAGTTTACCAGCCAGGCATCCATGTTTAAAGAATGTAAATGGGTGTTTAAAATCTAGACGTCCCTCTCTACTCCTTGAGTATTTGTTGCCCTTGTCAGCAGAATCCATGAGTAAAGGGGCAGTGCAGGCTGAAAGCTGCTCAGACGCTGGAGTCTGGGGGCTTGGGGAAGGGTTGGCTTTTTGATCAGAATGCCACTGGTAAGCGCCACTGGTTTGTGTTAAATCACTTGATCTCTGGATTAAGCCGAAGAAACTTTGAGAAGCTTGAAAAAATGAACCTGGAGGAGGGGGGAAGAGGCTTAATGTAAAAAAAACTCAGGTCAAGCTGTCCAAACTTCCCATGTATCAATGGCTCTGCTTCCCGCAATGACAGGAGAACATAAAGGTCTGGAGGAGGAAAGGACTCTAGAAGGAGTCTTCTGGGGGCTATTGTTCTAATGCACCTATGTTTATTTTAAAAGCTTTTCAAGGAGGAAGGGAGGGAAGCTACTGTCTCCCTATGATAAAAGATGGATGACTGAAGACACCATTTTGGGGCAGTCTGCTCTCTGTCTCTGTACTTGCTGTTGCTTACGAAGCCCTTAGTATTCAGGTAAAGCAGGCTAACGAGGAGGCAGTTCTAGTTGTAGAGTACAGTAGAGCGCTATGGGGAGGGACCTGCGAACTGGGACTCCTGGCCGGTTTTATTCTTGGTTTTGCCTCTGACTCGCTGTGTGACCGAGTCCCGTGGAACTCTGTTTAATTCAGAGGCAGGGCGGTATGAGATTTCAGTCATGTTTATAAATCACATTGGGATCCTTGGCTGAAAGGAGGTACAGAAATATGATGTATTAGATAGATGAACAGATACATAGGTGGAGTCATGAGGCCAGATCATCAGCTAGTTTAGATCGGCATTGCTCAGTGGAGAAACACTAACTGACCTCAGCTGAGAGTCTGGCCCTATAATAGTGAGACATGTTAGGTCGATAAATACATCCTCCATCTTCCTGTGCTACCTGGCAAATAATACTGTGGCTTATGACTACACCATGTGCAACAAACCCTGGGCTTGTGATAGATTTTATATGGTTTCAAACTGAAGTCTACTGTGCTGCACGGGAGCCTGTCTGTTTTAGAGGATAAAGGCTTTTGCTTCAGTTGCTGTCATGAACAGACACTGCATCCTAGGTCTTGCGGAGAAAGCTGGCTGTGGACCGTATCCCAGCAGGTTGTCATAGATAGAGGCATTCTTGGTTTTTAGTTCAGGGAAGCTGTTGTGCCAGAAGGTCAGAGTCAGTTCCAGCACTGGCTGACCCTGGTGTCCTCACAACTGCCCTTATTGAAGTGAAAGGGGAAAAAATTCTCTCTCTCTCTCTCTCTCTCTCTCTCTCGTATGATGCTGTCTGTCCTTTATGAACAACGACATTTCCCCCCTGCTTTTCAGATGTCCTCAGCTCACCTGAAAACATTGGTCCAAGTTAATCTTCAGTGTAATTCCAAGGGAAGGCACCAGGAATCAGTTGCGTTCTGTGTTTTACTTAATTCGGATTTAAAAGGACAGACTCTGAATGGTGCTTTCTAAGGATGTGTGAATTAGGGCCCAATCTGGTGAGGTTCTCAGCTTCTTCAGCTCCTGCTGAAGTCAAAGAGAGAGGAGAGTTCATGGGACCACACAGTCATCAGACTTTCACAGCGCTGGGTCCCTTCATAATGAATGTAAAACTACTCCAAAAGCATTCTTCCCCATCCCATTTTGTGATACACTGAAGAGCTGGCCCATTTTCCAGCAAATTGGCCCTCGGTATTTAGATAAAGTAAGATGAGAAGGTGGGGAGGAGACAGTCATCTCAGAAATATTTGATGCAGAGCTAATGAGGAAGAAATGTGGCCAGCTCAGTGCACTGGGAACCAGGAATCCTGGATCATAGTCCTGGTTCAGTAACTAGCATGCCATGTGATGCAGCTTCATGTCAGAAATGGATGAAAACTCTACTTAAGGAGTTGTTTGTTTATTTAGTGTCCTGCAGTAGCACTAGCAACCCCAGCCATGGACTAGGTCCCCATTGTGGTAGGCACTGTACAGATGACCAAAAAAATGGCCTCTGCCCTAAATTTCCTCTAAAGTTTTCCCAGTGCTGAATTTAAAGGAGAGAGTTCACATCAGTGAAAATGGAGACCTTCTTTCTTGAGGTTTCTATGAAATGAAAGTTTTGAATTTCTCCCAGCTTTCTGCTTTCGCCCTTTTCTTACCATGTTAACATCTCTTTGCCCATGTCCCACATGTTTGTGTCATGAAGCTAGAAGTTACCATCAGAACAGTTTCAGAGTAGTAGCTGTGTTAGTCTGTATCTGCAAAAAGAACAGGAGTATTTGTGGCACCTTAGAGACTAACGAATTTATTGTAGCATAAGCTTTCGTGGGCTACAGCCAGGGCCGGCTCCAGGGTTTTGGCCGCCCCAAGCAGCCACAAAAAAAAAAAAAAAAAAAAGCCACGATCGCGATCTGCAGCAGCAATTCGGCCGAAGGTCCTTTGCTCCTAGCGGGAGTGAGGGACCATCCGCCGAATTGCCACCGAATAGCTGGACCTACTACCCCTGTCCGGAGTGGCCGCCCCAAGCACCAGCGGTGCCTGGAGCCGGCCCTGGCTATAGCTCACTTCATCGGATGCATCAGAACAGTATATCTCATGAAAATAAATCAAGTTTAGTCCATAGCCAACTTTGCAGTAGACTTTTATATAGTGATACAACTTCAAATAGCACTTTTCAGAGATCAAAAAAAGACATGGGGTGAAATCCTGACCCCACTAAAGTCAATAGCAAAATTCCCATTGACTTCAGTGAAGCCTGGATTTCACCCCGTCCCAAAAAGCTAACAATCTAATCCTAGAAAGGTGACACACTTCTACAGACCCCCTCCACCAATAAGGATTCCCATTTAAGTCAGTAGGACCCCACACAACCATAAGAATCTGTGCGAATGGATATCATTGCTTTAATTAGATATACTGAGCACATGTAGCTAGCAGACAGGGGATAAGGAAAGGAAGGACGAGAGTTAAAGCAAGTAATAAATATTATTATGTAGCCAAAAAACCTCATAAGTTTTGGTATTTTTGACTGAGCCTCAGGCTGGGCAGGAGGAGAGGAGCAAAGAGCACAGGAATGGAAGCCAGTGATGAAAATGAAGGTGAGCAAAGAGGGTTTTGAAAGACGTGAGTGAGGCCACTGGGTCATGGGAATATAGAGTTTGTAACAAGCATATAGGGCCCAATATCACAGTTCAGGGTAACTGCACCTGTGTTCCCCCTCCATGGTCCAGCAAGTTCCTGGCTCTTCAGCCATTCTCTCTCTTGGGCGGAGACCTGTGTCTCTCTCCCTCCTGAGTGGGGATTTCCTAGGCTGCACAGTTCCCTGCCTAAACTGAGTTCCCCAGCAAGCCAGACTGTGTAAGCAGGCTGCCTCTGCTTTCTCTTCAGAGGCTACAAATAGAGTAATTGCCCACAGTTATAAGATACCACACAGCTCTCTCTAAGCAAGCACCTTTATTCTTAAGGTGAAAGCATTACAGAGAAAACATATTAAAAACAATAAAAGAATCTACAAGCATACTAATTACGAGAGATCAAGCCCCCAACTCCAACAGAGTCTCTGGCTGGTGTCAGGCTTTCCAACCCTTCGCTGAGGATTGGGAGTCCCCTTGGACAGAAGGTCCTGTCCATTTGCTCAACCAGAAGGAGTTTGCTCAGTCAGTTTGAACTCAGGTTAATTACGCAAAGACCTTTCTTTGTCTCTTGGTTGCTGGAGAATCCAGTGAGAACCAGTATGTGCGAGTATCTCCAGGTTGTGGTATCTCCCTAGAGGTGTTACAACGTGAATGGATTTGTTTAATCACTCTCTGGCTGCTCTTAGTTCCGGGAAGGCTGTGGTCACCCTTCCCCATGGAATTACAAAACATCCCTGGCTTACAATGGTACATCAATTGAATACAGTCAGATCTCACCAAAGATCTGGAAATTGCAATATCTGTCAGACAGATTTTCAAAAGAGATAAGCACCCACTGTGCTGAGCTCTTTTGAAAATCTGTCCACTTATTTAGGTGCTTAATGGGAGCTAAGCCCTTGAAAATGTGGCCCACATACAGAAGCATGAGAAAGGCCCCAGAGGTGAAAATGAGATGAGGAGACCAACGGCGCCCCAAGGTGATAAAGGGGGCACAGTGGGCAAAATGGGGAGCAACAGTGGAGATGGGAGAAGAGCAGAGTTGTGCATAATGTTAGAATACAGGACGAGGAGCATGAACTTTGTGCAGAATGAGACAGGGGCCCAGTGAAGAGACTCTAAGAGGAAAAGGAAGAGGTTAAATGAGCCCAGGGAGAGAGAATCAGGACATGAAGCAAGGAGGACTGGGAGGAAGAGATGGAGTTTGAAAATGCTCCTTCTCCTGATACTTTTCTCTAATGAGCACACCAGCAGCAGGATGGGAGGGACCTCTCTGTGGAAAGCAAAGAGGATGCAAAACAAGGGAAATTTATCTTTAATTGACCATGGTTAGTTTATTTATAATTCAGTGAATAAAGAGTCCTGCTGCATTTAAAGAATTTCTCATCTTTTCCAAAATTACAAATAAATGAACTGGGAATTAGCTAGAGATAAGTCTGAACCAGAACACTGGATCAGAACCAAGACACCCATCCCCATCCCAGAGAAACTTTGGGGATGTTTGGATGCAGATTTAGAGGCCAAACTTAGGCCTATCCCAGTATGGGCTAAAGATGGCCACCCAATTCCAGCAGCCCAGACACCAAGGAAATTCTGATTTAGATCTAATTCTGGGCCCAAACTTCACAACCCAGGCTCATCTGTAGAACTAATCACAAAGGGAAAAGAGGTCATAAACTCTGGCTCCTAAAACATACTTGCACTTGACTTAATCACTCTGGGTTCTGTCCTTCAAGGTCTATGGCATTGGCTTAATGGAGCTAGGGCCTGGGAAGGGAGACAGGTTGCACTGATGAATTGAAATTATACACAGTTAAGTGCAGCACTGTAGCTGCTATTTGTCATTCTGCGACCTGTGATTTGTCTAAAGAGAAAAACAAATAACTTGCTGGGGGAATAAGAAAGAAATTGGTTGTGGCCAGGTCTTCCAGCAGTGGGTATAAGGCTCAGCATTCAGAGACCCTGGTGTCAGCAGTCCTCAAGGGTGGCTACTAATTACCATTTCAATCGCTCTCTCTCTGTGCTGGTTGTTGGGGTAGGAGGTGCCTGTGTCGTCAGGTGAATGAGGGAGCGAAGATAAAAATCTGTGGGGAGGAAATGTGACAGCTTTCTCAGTCCCTCCTTTGATGTGGCAGGGTAAATTAATTTACAACGGAACCACCCTGAGCAGATGTGGTCATGACCTCCTGAACTGCCCTAGCTCAAAGAAAAGGGCCCAGCAACATCAAAGACAAAAGACAACTGGAGTTCCCCCAGCACACAAGGTGAAACCACGGCAGGGCCACTAGCACGGACCTCCATTGGAGATGGGTTACTACCACAAAGGAAGAAACAAATACCTGACGTCTGGCACATGAGAGGGAGCTGCTCCTGGTTCAGTAGCCTCATTGAGTTCAATGGGGTTTGTTCTCAGTAGCAGAGAACAGAGTTAGGGCCAAAGATTCCTGTTTAAGATTGATTCTTGCTCTGCATTCAGGAGAAAAACGAAACCGCGATCATGCAGCAGGACAGAACTCCCCCAGTGGAACGAAACCTGTGAAGGGTGGAGTCATCCTCCAAATCTAATTCCCGTGATTTTGGAATGAGTTCTAAATTTGGTGAACCAAATTTCTTTCTTTCTTTCTTTCTTTCTTTCTTTCTTTCTTTCTTTCTTTCTTTCTTTCTTTCTTTCTTTCTTTCTTTCTTTCTTTCTTTCTTTCTTTCTTTCTTTCTTTCTTTCTTTCTTTCTATGAATTAGGACTCAGGAGACCTGGCTTCTATTCCCAGCTCTGCTCTTGGTCTGGCAAGTCACTTCCATCTTTCTGTGCCTTAAGTTCCCCATTTGTGCAACGAGGATGCTGATGCTGATCTTATGTTGGTACAAGAACTGGGTATTAATAGTAGTATTTTATTATGGTTAGCTAGTCTTAGATATTTCTAGGGTGCCCTTTACCGTTGTCTCTGAGCTCCATGACACTTTCTCACGTATTCCCCAGCTGTAAGGACTGATCCTGGACAGAGCTGAGCACCTTGTATTCACATTGGGAATGTCTGCACTGCAGTGGGGAGCACGCCTCGCAGCCCGGCTAGGTAGACTCACATTAGCAGGGCTTGAGCTAGCATGTGAAAAATAGTCGTGTGGGTGTTGTGGCAGAAGAGTCTGAACTGCAATGTCCACACTGCTATTTTTAGCACACTAGTGCAAGTCCACCTATCCAGGCTGGGAGGCTTGCTCCCAGCTGCTGTGTAGACATCCTCATTGATTTCAGAAGAAGATGTGAGCACGTCTCAGGCTTAGGCTCGTGGTCCCTACTCCTCTGTTCAAGCATCTCATGAGAAGGCCATGGCACTTGAAGGACATCTGGCCAATTTCTGAAGCCCTTACTCCCCTTGGTGAGCAGTTACCATCTCTTATATGACCCTCTATTACTCTGGGATCTGAGCACCTCATATTGTTTATTGTCTTTATCTTCATAACACCCCCATGAGATAGGGGAGAACTAAGGCACAGAGAGGCGTGATTTGTCCAAGGTCACATAGGAAGTTTGTGTCCCCAGGTCTCTCAGGACCAAGGCTGGGGCACCAGCCACTGGACCAGCCTTGCTCTCATGAGCAGAGGTACAGCAATGAACACAAGGTGAGGATCTGTTTATTTTCGCAACAGTAAAACAACTCAGCAGCCTCTCTTAGCATTCTGAGACAGCCCCGGGAATTCCACGGCACCTGGCTACCAGTAGAAGCTCAGTTGTTCCGTTCTTGATTGTCCTTGTGCCTGTTATAAAACTGTAGCAAAAATAACCAGAAGCAAGTAGGTGTTCTCAGCAGGCATCAGTGCTCCACAGCAAACTTTAAAAACCCATGCATGATGTATATAAAGGCATTGGGAGCCTGGCAACACAGTAATGGTGTATGTGCACCCTGGAGTCCTTAGTCACAGCAGGATCAGAGGCAGCAGGGAATGCAAAAGCTAATCTCCCACAATATGTAACAATAACACAGTGGAATGGCTCATTTTCTGATAGAGCCAGATCCTGTCCCCATCCTGTGGAGAAACTTAGGGCCAGAGAAAGGAGAAAACGGTGAGGCTGTCCTGACAACTTGCCCCAAAGCATTCCTGCGAGGGTGAGAAGATTGTGGGGGCTATAGAGACAGTAGGAAAGGAAGTGTCCCAACCCTTCAGATCCAGGATATCCATGGAGAAGGGAACCTCTTCATTCACAGAGGCAGGAGTGTGTTTATTATTGGCTGAGTCCAAGGGTGACTGCAAATCCTGACCCTCCCCCGTGGAATAATCTGGAGAACGTCAGGGGTTGCAGGAAGGGGTAAAAGAAGGCTGATGATGATGATGACGTTGATGAGTGAACATCCAATCCTGCAAATGCGTGAAGTCCTATTCAGGAGCGGCGCCAGGGTTTTTGGCGCCTTAGGCGGGGGTCCTTCCGCACTCCTGGTCGTCATCGGCAATTCTCTGCAGCGGGGGGGTCCTTCCGCGCCCCCGGTCTCCGGGGCACCTCGGTGGCAGGGCCCGGCGGGAGTGAAGGCCCCGCCGCAGAATTGCCACCGAAGACCTGGAGCGCGGAAGGACCCCCCGCCGCCGAATTGCCGCCAAGGGCGGCAAAATGCCGCCCCCCCCCCAAATCCTGGTGTCCTAGGCGACTGCCTAGGTCGCCTAAATGGAAGCGCCGGCCCTGGTCCTATTGACTTCAATGGAGCTGCCCTGATTTACACCAGTTGAAGGTCTGTAAGATTGGGACAGGCACACGGATCCCTCTTTTCTAAAGGGCTGCGAGGTCTGCCGATGAAAAGTGCTATGTATTATATTGCTGGACAGCTATAGGGAGCATTGTTAGATCTATTTGGATTATAGATATAGAAACAAGGAAAGAGTTTGGCAGACTGATGCAAGGACTAAAAAGAAAACATTCTGATATGCTGTCATGCAGAGAGAACCCTCCCTAGAAAGGTCTGGGGAGGGCATTTCTCAGTGCCCACTCTTTGTCTGAACTCCTCCAGCTGCCACAATCCCAATCCAGCATGGAAGATACTCATCCGATTGTGTTAAAATCAAATGTACTTACAGGTAGATGTCAGCCTGCCATGGAGGGAAAGGGAATCACTTAACTTTCTGCTTCTTTGTCAATTCCCCTCCAGAATAGTTCTTGTCAATTTACATTATTCATGAATAGCAGAGCTAACTTAAAATGTATCCTTGATGGAATATAATGCAAACAATTTTCTGTGTGGGTGGGAAAAAACAAAATAATAATTACAATACAAGATGATAGCACTTATAACAAAATATCATTTCATATAAAAATCTTAGTGGCAAGAATAAATCTTCCAGCAACAAAAGAACATCAAGAAAGAAAAACATCTCTCTGTCTGTATCAGATTCTATCAGTGACTCTGGTGGTATCCTTGGGTAAATAAACATTGTGTCTTCATTGGAAAAGAGGAAGAAAGTAGAAAATGTAAGACCTGTGAAGTAGACCCTTAGCTTGACAGAATAAAGCTAATCAACGTCCGTCTTTGTGTCTCCTGGCTTACACACAGCTAGCTTTCCCCCACATGAGGCTTTTACTGCAAGCTTTTGTCAGGATCCACTGCCCAGTTATTTAGGGTTTGGCAATTTATTGTAGTCCCCCAAAATTGAATCAGTCCCTGTCATTGAGTTCATGCTGGTTTCACACCGCCTTCAGTAACGTGAGTTGAAGATTGTCAATAGAAGCAATTTTGACCTGGATAACTCACATTGATTTTGTATTATAGTGTAATGAACTGTTTACACACACAACCCTCTGTGGATGGAATCAGAACTGCTCAACTGTGTGTCATAGGTTCTATGCTGCCAACAGCTACAAAGAGTCTCCTTCACCTAAGATGATAAGGGATGATGCATTCAGAGTAAGAAGATCTGAGTTCTATTCTTGGACTACTCATGCATTTCCCAGTGGCCCTGGTGTGCGGCAGAAGGACAGCCATGAAGCTGTATGTGGCTATGGATTTTTCAGAATGTCCTGGATTGATGGAGCAGTCTCTTTCATAACAGCATGGTTGTATGTAATTCCCACAGTGTGAAGACTTCTTGAAAACAGATTTTGCATTGAGAAGCTATGATGATCTGTAAACTATGGTGTGAATCACCAAAATACATATGACCTCAGCAGTGTTAAGTGAATCCAAACAACAGCACACTCAGAAGCCAGCTGTTAGCAAGATAGGGTTGTCTGCAGCATTGATTTTCTCTATGGCCTCACTCAACTTACTATCCCAGACTCCTTTGTAGACCACAATCCTTCCAAACTGATGACAAACACATGAGTCAAGCAAAAGAGATTATGCAAATGAGTGGAATTGCATCATGTGACAACAATGTGAAAACAATCACCCACTGAGCCCAACCGAGGGATCTCCTTGCCACCCTAGGGCTTACAGGTGCTAAACCCAGGTGGCCAGTTGTGTTAACCCAGTTGGGGAATAGGAGGGCTGTAGGCCAGAGAGCCATCTAAGAGTGGTAGGAGCATGTGGTTCCAACCAAAAAAAGGGAAAAGTAGAAAACCTGTCCATTAAGGGTGAACTGGAGACGGACAAAAAAAGGTGTAAGGCTATTGGGAAGAACCTGAAAAGATGATGGGAGAGGGGACATAAAATGGAAAAGGAATAGTCTTAGGCAACTATTCATAGCTCCTCCACCCCTCCCATCACTAGTAGCGGCGGCTCCAGGCACCAGTGCTCCAAGTGCGTGCCTGGGGCGGCAAGCCGCGGGTGGCGCCCTGCCGGTCCCTGCGAGGGCGGCAGTCAGGCAGCCTTCGGCAGTATGCGTGCAGGAGGACTACAAGTCCCGCAGATTCGGCGGCGGGTACGCCGAAGCCGCGGGACCGGCGGACCTCCCGCAGGCATGCCACCGAAGGCAGCCTGCCTGCCGTGCTTGGGGTGGCAAAAAAGCTAGAGCTGCCCCTGATCACTACTGTATTCAGCTGCCAAGTCACTTCCTCAAGCCCATTTCTTTTTACGACAGGACATCAAGTTAGTTCCTCTTCTAATTTAAAGCTGATTTCTGAATGTGCCTTAACTGTTAAGAGGGTGAAAGGGCGGGTAATAAATTGCCCATGGAAAACATTCTGTGAACAAACAATCACTGGGACAAGCTCTGTTTCCAGATGCCTTGAGTAATAATATTTATATGGTCCATTTTAACATAAGAATGGTGCTACTGGGTCAGACCAAAGGTCCATCTAGCCCAGTATCCTGTCTTCCAACAGGCCAATGCTAGGTGCCCCAGAGGGAATGAACAGAACAAGTAATCCTCAAGTGATCCATCCCTTGTCGCTCATTCACAGCTTCTGGCAAACGGAGGCTAGGGACATAATTCCTACCCATCCTGGCTAATAGCCATTGATGGACCTATCCCCCATGAATTTATCTAGTTCTTTTAGCCATAGATCTCAAGTCACTTTACAAAGGAAGGTAAATATCAGTACTGTATCCCCATTTTACAGATGGGAAAACAGAGGCACAGAGACAGGAAGAGTGAGCCTTTGTCAGACTCCTAGGTGAGTTTCTATCCACTAGACCACACTGCTTCCTGTTAATTAGTGTGGATGTAACTGAGAGTGGGTAGTGGTTTACAATCTCCAGTTTTATTCCATCAACCAGAGTTTACAGTAAAAATGAATATCAAATATCTTGCAGATGTTACCTGCCTGTTCAGCTGATATTCCCATGGCATGCTGGGTGTTAGAAAGTAATTCACATCATGTTTTCCTCCTTTTCTTCTTCAAGTTCTCTCACCTGTAGTGGGATACAGAGACTTTCTGCTGGAGGTCAACAGTTCAAATCTAACCCTGGTTTGTAATGAATAAAACTTGTTCCTTTTAAATGGCTATTAAGAGGACTGTGTGAAATGAGGCAATAGGTTTTGGTCCGGTTGATCAGTGTTCATGTCACCATAACCATCACTGGTACTGGCTGGCAGCTTTAGCTGAAAGATCAAGGACTGAATGGGCAGGGGGCTAAGCTAACCTTTCTGCTCAGGAGAAGATCACTGTGTGTCAAGCTTATTAACAGGGTGTTGTGTGGGAAGCTTGCACTGTTGAAACTCGTGCCGTGCCTGTTTGGCAGATAAATAGAGAATTTCAGTCTCCCAGGCTGTCAAGTCAGCACTAAATTCACATTAATAAAATATCTTTGAGATTTGCTTACCAGACTTCAAGATCCTCCAGGCAGGGACATGCGTTTGTATAGCACCCAGCATAACGGCCTTGATCCTGGTTGGGGGCTCTGGCTGCTACTACAGTACAAATAAGAAGAATTGCATAATGGTTCCTTGGGTTTGCTGTGCCAGGTGCAATACAGGGACAGTACCAGGCCATGCTTGCAAATGATGCTTTGTATGTGGACTCAGCACAAATTAGTGCACTTGTCCACTTGCCCCTTTCAATTATCTTGGTTAACAAGATATTTTGCAACACCACCTTTCCCCCAGAGGCTTTTACCAGAAACACAAGTGGCAGTCAAAAGGCAGCCATGGATTGAGTTTAGGCCTAAGAGCCAGGAACTCCATAATCCTGTTCCTGGCTTTGCCACTGATTTACTTTGAAACCTCAGGCAAATCACTGATTTTCAAATGTGCCTAAGTGACTTAGGAGTACAAGTCCAGTTGAAAGTCAATGCGCTCATAAGTCATGTATGTGCTTTGGAAAACAATACCTTTAATCTCTCTCTGTGTGTCAGTTTCCCATCTGTAAAATCAATCTTAAAGCTTACCTATCTCAGAATGGAGTTATGAGGTTCAATTAGATAATGTTTGTAAAGCACTGAAGTTGTGCAAGCCATTATTATTATGCATCTTCGTGGCAGCAAGTCACAGCCAAGGGAGAGCTGTATTAGATGAGGAAATGGTGTCCTCTCCACTGGGAAACTTTTGCTTATGCTGCAGAATACAAGAGAGGTCTTACTGGAGCCTTAATATCTTTATGGAGGATGAATTTATCATGGCTCCATGAGGTCCTGGTTTCACTGCCCACTCTCTATCATCGTTAGAGACATCAAAGAGGTGACCTGTCATCTGAAATGGCAAGACGCCTAATATTCAATTTAGAAAGAGCCAAGCCCCAAGCAAACTCAGATCAAGACCATGTGAAGAGAGGGATTGAGGGCCTGGCTGGGACCCCAAGGAAGTTCAAAATGATGGGAAGTCTAAGAAGAAAAGAGAATCGACCTTCCAATTAAAATCCCCAGGGATGAGAATTTTGTCGGTGTTAGTATTAATCAAGGATAAGAAATCAGACAACTCAAAGAGACAGGAGCAATTGTATTGAGAAGAGGCAGGTGAGGAAGGAGTCCTCAGGCCAAGGGTCACCTTCCCCATTCATACAGGAGCAGATGACAGTGGACCCCATTGTGATTTGCCCAAGGCCACAGCGGGTGTCAGTGTCAGAGCCAGGATTAGAACTCCAGGGGTTCTTGGCTGCCATTCTGCTGCTCAAATCACTAGACCACACCTCTCATTATAAAATAATTGCCTGGTTTTCTCTTTGAAATCAAAGCTGTTTAGAATTATATGGGAGAGAGCGAGAGAAGATATAAAATAGGATGATCCTATTTTAAAGGCGTTCACATTTTCGTATGTCAAAATTCAGTTTTAAACAACTATGTGTGGGCTGTCATCAAGTTACCGCCCTCCCCCATCTATTTTGGGACTTTTCAGCTTGGAAAAGAGACGGCTAAGGGGAGATATAAATGAGGTCTATAAAATCATGACGGGTATAGAGAAAGTAGATAAGGAAGTGTTGTTTACTACTTCTCATAACACAAGAACTAGGGGTCACCAAATGAAATTAATAGGCAGCAGGTTTAAAACAAATAAAAGGAAATATTTCTTCACACAACGCACAGTCAACCTGTGGAACTCCTTGCCAGAGGATGTTGTGAAGGCCAAGACCATAACAGGGTTCAGAAAAACTAGATACATTCATGGAGGATAGGTCCATCAATGGCTATTAGCCAGGATGGGCAGGAATGGTGTCCCTAGTTTCTGTTTGCCAGAAACTGGGAATGAGTGACAGGGGATGGATCACTTGATGATTACCTATTCTGTTCATTCCCTCTGGGGCACCTGGCACTGGCCACTGTCAGAAGACAGGATACTGGGCTAGATGGCCCTTTGGTCTGACGCAATAGGGCCATTCTTATGTTCTTATGTTATTCCTTTAATCTCCTTTCGTTCAGTATTAAGATTTTGTGTCCCTTTTGGAGATTCTGCCCAGTAATTTGCATCAGCCAAAGCAGAGACTGCCCCCAAAGAATTCCTCCTAGATTGTACCCTGAGCCCAGGGCACATTGAGCCGGAATTTTGGGAGGTTAGGGAGTGCTCTGTGGATACATATGTAGCATAGATATGATCCATAAGACTCACAGTTATGAACCTCACCATTGTGACCCTCTCAATGCTTTGATATGAGGCACTCCCAATAATTTGGGTTATGACACTCACCAGCTCAGCTTACTCTTGAGAGCTCGTCAGTGGTGCTCCTGTAGCGGCCAGAAGCAGTATATCGTGATCCTGGGCACTCCTTTTAATCAGCAGCCAATGTTAAACTCCTACATCAATGGAAGAAATGCTCGCGTAACCCTAACTGTAGCTGTTAAAATGAAAGCAGTCTTGCAAAATTGTCATCACCATTTACCAGCTGAGGCACAAAGGGTAACATTTGCAAAAGCACCGAAGTCCCATTTTTTTAAAAATTACTTAGACACTTGGCAGCATAAGTCTCAGAGAAAGACTTCAGATGTGTCTACACTGTGCCTCAGTGTGGACTACGGGGTGTGAGTTGCAAAGCACACCAATGTGTTGCAATCTAATTGTCCTTTGTGGATGCTGCTGACATGAATTTAAAGATACCTCATTCTTGTTCACGTACAAATGAAATACCTTTTAGATCATGGCAACAGCGTCCACGTGGGGCAATGAGATCGCAATACTTTGGTGTCTTCTGTAATTCACACCCCCCACAGCCCACACTGCAGTTCAGTGTAAACATAGTCTTGGGCTCCTAAAGTGCCTAAGTCACTTTTGAAAATGAGATGGAGGCTCCCAGGTCACTTAGGAATTTTACTCAAAATCTATTCACCCTCTCCCTTTCCCATGATTATTAAAAATTAATGGGAAATCTCAATTCTTTTGCTAATTCATCATAAAACAATTTACATGCCAGGGATAAATGGATGAGTATAATTTTTGCCAGACTGGATTGAAGTTAATTGGTTGAAATGGTTACTGACCACGACAATAATGGCCGAGTCAGGAGGGTTAGCTGCTAAACGAGGGGTGTTTGCTAGCAGCAAATTGAAAAGCGGGAGTTGAACTCGCAGCAAATGCTACATGAAATTCAGGTGAATTTAGATCTATTTTTACCAGGGCCTGAACTTGCCAGAGAAAAATTGATCATGATAAATGTAAGCTATTTTACTGGTGAGTATTATGCAATGAACAGAATGTAAGCCACTAAACTAGAGCAGAAAGGTTTCAGCGAGGCGTCTGGAAGACTTGTGGACTGACCATGAATGCTTTTTCTGAGCAGAGTTACTCCGAAACTC
The DNA here is from genome assembly GCF_013100865.1 of Trachemys scripta elegans. Taxonomy (NCBI): domain Eukaryota; kingdom Metazoa; phylum Chordata; order Testudines; family Emydidae; genus Trachemys; species Trachemys scripta. Next base: position 18,291,970 of record NC_048315.1, read on the forward strand.
AGGATGAATCTGCACCACTATAAGGGCAATCTCGGTGCCAGAAATAGACTTTCCTGGGTATTTGGTCAACTTGTTATACCCCGTTTATCCTAACTAGGAAGCAGCAGCCAAAACAGCTAAGGCCTCATAGCTCACACAGGTCCTGTCAGGTGCTGAGTGCCATCAACTCCCATTGAAATCAATGGGACTACTCTTGTTTATAGTTAGGCAGGTACTTAAGTACTTTGCTGAATTGAGCCTAAATTATTAACAGAATGGCTCACCATCTCCAGAGAGGTTTGACAGGGGTTTGTATATACAGCCTTTAAACCAAATGAAACCCTAGTATAACTCTATTGAAGTCAGCTATGTTACATCAGGGATGAATTTGGTCCTTAGGGCCTGATCGAATTTCCACGGAAGTCTGTGAGAGTCTTTCCATTGACTTCAGTGGAAAATGAATCAGATCCTTAATGTTTACGGTAATATAGACAAGTCTGCATTATAATCAGCTTGTGTATTTAAGTGGTAAAGTGTACTGCTCATGATGATTATGAAAATTATTCAAATTACAGAGGCTGTGATCTTAGGTAGGCTAAAGGATCTGTCTTTTAGCTAAAGAGTCACACCAAGACCTATCATTAGCAAGAGTGGCTGAAGCTGGTGTGACATTTAAAACTATATTTTCCACTAAAAATTGTGCTAATATGTTATTCCTAATCTAATGTTCTACAGTTAACATCAGCAAAAATCAGGAAATGCAGAAAGTAAAGTTCCAATAGCAGCATTAACTCAGCTGCCTTTCACTTCCTGTATGTTTTATGGCAGTGGCTTTCAAACTTGTTTTCTGGTGACCTAGTTGAAGAAAATTGTTGATGCCCGCAACCCAGTGGAGCTGGGGATGAGGGGTTTGGGGTGTGGGAGGGGCTCAGGGCTGGGGCAGAGGACTGGGGTACAGGGGGGGTCAGGGCTGTGGGCTGGTGGTGCAAACTCTGGGGTGGGGCCAAGGATGAGGGGTTTGGGGTGCGGGAAGGGGCTCTGGGGTTGGTGGGGGGGCTCAGGGCTGTGGCAGGGGATTGGGGCGTGGGCTTACCTTGGGCAGCTCCCAGTCAGCGGCGCAGCGGGGGTACTAAGGCAGGCCTCTTGCCTGTCCTGGCACCATGGGCTGTGCTGCGCCCCGCAAGTTCCCGGCCAATGGGAGTGTGGAGCTGGTGCTTAGGGCAGGGGCAGCGTGCAGAGCCCCATGCCCCCCTGCCTAGGAGCCGGACCTGCTGCTGGCCGCTTCCGGGGCACAGCGCAGTGTCGGAACAGGTAGAGACTAACCTGCCTTAGCTGGGTAGCACCGCCGACAGGACTTTTAACGGCCCGATCGGCAGTGCTGACCAGAGGCGCCACGACCCAGTGCCTTACATTCAGCAACCCAGTACTGGGTCGTGACCCGCAGTATGAAAACCACTGGTTTATGATATATATAATAAAAATCAATATTAATATCTTAAGCTACATATTTAACTGGAAAATCAAATCAAAATACTATATATTTTCAGTGCAGCTGTGTTAATGCTGCTCTTGGAACTCAGAAGTTCAGTTCCCCTCTGGAAATTGACTGCAAAGATAGCATTGTGTGGTTATACATTATTGTCTTTCAGTGATTCCATATCCAATGTGCTCACTGGATAAGTAAAAAACTGTTTATATTTTTCTGATCACCAACCAACTGGAGATCTGAAAGTCAGCCTGGGTTCTTTTCCTCTTTGACTCATTCCCAGAAACAAAAGTTTTTCGGTTTCAAATAGGGCCTCGCTGACATCTGTGTAGACTCATTGCTCTCGGTGGGGTGGCACACGTATAAACTGATTGGAACATACCACTAACCCTGCTGATGAGGTACAAGATGGAACAGAATCCAGATCACTCTCTCAGAGCTGCACTGGCTCTGTAAAAGCAGTCCAAAACTTATTTTTGTTTCTAAACTCAGCACATTTGATGCTGAATACATCCAAGAAGCAAACCCACTGTGATGGAACTCCTACAGAGCACCTTGTTCAGAGTAGACTTTCACCTTAATGTTAGCATTTCCTGACTTTTCCTGACTATGGGAGTTTTGCTGAGAATTACACTAGTGTAAATCTCCATTAATTACTGCCCTTCCTTGGAGCTGAGGATGGTCGGCACCTTTGAAAGATCAGGCTACACCTGTGTCAGCTTGAGGACCCAAAAACAGAGGCACTCAAAGTTAGGGGGCCCTTCTGAAAATTTTGCCTTCATCAGTTCATGCCTCAGTTTACCCATCTGTTAAATGCAGATAATTCCTCACCTGTCTAACAGGGCTGTTTTGAGGCAAAATTAATTATAAATTCATTATAGAAATGCAAAATATTATTCATAAATACCTTTAGCTGACATTAGCTTTTGTACCACCTTAAAAAGAAAGGAAAGCAAAAGCCATTTTACAGACACACAAATACGTGGACCCTGATTCAGCAAAGGTCTTAAGCAAGTAATTAGCATTAAGTATATGAATAGTCCTATTGACTTCAGGGGGACTACTACGCATATGCTTAATGCTTTGCTGAATCAGGATCTTTAACAGCTAGTAACATAGTGTGATAAGTGTACACTAATGAAAGATCTTAAGCTGCTTTAAGTCCTTCAGGCCAACTTGTGCTTATTGGCATGCACAGAAAATTGTCCATTTAGAAGGTGCAGAAAAAGAAATTCCATGCATACACAGCGCACCTGTCTGTGAATGTGAATACTCAGACGTCTCTGAATCACTGAAATCTTCTGATGTGTGCAGGTGTCAATTTTCAGTCATCCAAAGCTTTAATGTTATCCAGCCAGGATATTTTTCGCTAGTGGGGCTATGGACAAACCCCTCAGTGAGGATTGTTTATTTGCCAAGTATCAGGTGTCAAAATTCTGCAATATTTGAATTGAGTTATCTCTATGGTGGGGGAAAATGTGGTAATATTTAAACAAAAACAGAAAAGGTGTATTTATTTAACTCTTGCAATACTTAGAAATTGCTGGGGGAATTTTAGAATTTACATGCACTCACAAACAGAAACAGATTTTTTTGGTCTAGACCATGGGTGGCCAAACTGTGGCTTGTTAGCTGCATGCAGCTCTTTTACATTTAAAGTGTGGCTTGCAGTACCTAGACCCCCCACATACTCTGCCTACCAGACTGCGGGGGTGGGGAGCTCAGGGCCTCTGCCCTGCGGTGGGGTGGTGGGGCTAGCCCTCCCCACAGAGCTGAAGCCCCAACCCCAGACAGGTGCCTACTGCAGGGCTGAAGCCCCAAACCCCGCCCTTCCTGCAGGGCTGAAGCACCAAGTCCCAGCAGGCACGTCCCAGCTCTTGAACTTCTGAAGATTCTCAGAGGATCTGTAAGTTTGGCCATCCCGATCTAGACCCAAACATGGACAATTTCACTGCAAAAAGTAATTTTTTCCAGAAGTGGGGGACTGAAAATATAATGGAAACTGCTTTGTATTTTTAACTGTACTGGGTGCTACCGTGTGCCTACTGTAGTCTAGAATAGTGCTTCTCAACCTTTTCCATACCAGGACCCCTTTTTCCCTAATGGGACAACCACCTAGTCCGATCTAGCTGTATGGGAAGAGCAGAGTGGCATAATCCTCTGGCAAGTTTGGGATTGCCAGGCTAAGAACTCCTGATCTAGCAAAAATATAGATGTGGTCCTATTTCAGAAGCAGCAAGGCAAATTGGTCATGGAGCAGATGATCTTTTGAAATTCTTGAAAAAGGCTTTAATCAGAAAATCCTGGGCCAAGAGCTTGATCTTAAGTGATCAGGTCACAGATTGAACAAGACTCTACCTGAACCTTCACTCAAAACTCAAACAAAATCCCAGCCTTCACTCAAACTTCCATGTGAAATGAATCATAACTTTTTATGAGGGGCCATAATGTCTGCACATTACAACCCTGATTCAGGAAAGCATCTCTTTCCAGGACGTGACTTAAGCCCATGCCTAATTTTAAGCACATGCTTAAATCCCTTTGAAGTTAAGCATGCGATGAATTATATTCCTTAAGTGGGGCCTAGCAGCTTGAGCCTGCAAGGTGCTGAGCACTCCAGCCCTGATCCAACAAAGCACTCGGCACATGTTTATCTTTACACATGTGAGCAGTCCCATTGAAACTGATGGAACTACTGACATGCCTAAATCAAGGATATGCTTAAGTGCTTTGCTGAATGGGGGTCAGAATGCTTAGCACTTTGCGGGACTGAGCCCTTATTTAATTGCATAATTTGCGGGGTTTGTGCAGGATCGAAAGTATTGGTTGTAAAGTACTAGGAAGATCTTTCTGTAGATCACCAGAACTTCATAAAAGCACAAGGAATGCTAGGCCCAAACAACCCACCCTAGATTTTACAGTGGTTTGGTTTGTGCTGGAAAGAACTTTAGGCGATTGATACTGTGTGAATGATCTATAGGGTGCTAGTCATCCCTATGCAGAAGGCCTATCTACACTTAAGTTCTACTTAAACCTTATTCATTTAACAACGAAAAACAGCTCTGCAGTTTTGCCTTCTGGAATCTCTGCTTTATAAACATAACGTTGGACTCAACGGAGGAGGCAAGGTGCCCCATCTATAGTACCAGCAATTGAACTCCATCAGAAGACAAATATGTTTCACGTAGACCTTTAAAAAGGGATTGTATGTGTCACTACAAAGCAGGCTTTGGCTTGGGATTCTTGTGCCAAGATTGACATATTTTCCTCCCTTAAGAAATTAGCATGGTTTCTGCAAGCTTTTTATTGACTGCCAATGCCTGGCTACCAATAATTTACCAGTATTGAGAAACTTCTGTGGCTTTTACTGTGCTCAATTAAATTGGCTCCCACATGCCTGGATTTGTTCATTTCTGGATTACATGCTTTGGGCTCAATCCTACAAACTGCTGAGCATTGTCCTCAATCTAGTAAAACTCTTAAGCATGTGAGCGTTCCCATTGACTTCAAAGTTAAGCAAGTGCTTAAATACTTTGCTGGATCAGAGAGCTCAGCATCTTGAAAAGAAAACGGAACCTTTTGTGAGCTTTATAGTGAAAAAAACAAAGGGTTTTTATGTTTCATCTTATCTTTAGGGCTTATGTGAGATATTATTATTAACTATTAGTCTTAGAGAGGAGGGATAGCTCAGTGGTTTGAGCTTTGGGCTGCTAAACCCAGGGTTGTGAGTTTAATCCTTGAGGGGGCCATTTAGGGATCTGGGGGAAAATCTGTCTGGGGATTGGTCCTGCTTTGAGCAGGGGGTTGGACTAAATGACCTCCTGTGATCCCTTCCAACCCTGATAGTCTATGAGCTATTATTTATTTACTATTTGTACTATTGCAGTAGTACCTAGGAGCCCTAGTCATGGACCACTCCCACATTGTGCTAGGCGCTGTACAATCATAGAACAAAGACAGCCCCTCCCGCAAAGAGCTTGCAGTCTAAATATAAGACAAGATATGACAGACTGATACAGATAGAAGGAGGAGCACAAGGAAACAATGAGACTTAAGTGGGACTTCAAGTAGTGCATAAGCTGTTTTCTGGGCCTCTGCAGGGAGGTGAATTGCACTCACAGCAAAAATGTGCTCTATAAGGCTCAAATTGAGTCTTAGTGCTTAGATTCAAGCCCCCAGTAACCTGGTATGACGCTGGCAGACCAGTGTCAGCTCATGCCAAGGCCCCTAGGCCTTATGAGCACTGACAAACGCATAGCTGGAAACCAATCTGGCTCACCTCTGTGTTAGCTTTGTTAAAATAGATGTTAAGTTTATAAGAATGTGTTTAGTATTTGGACTTTATGAAATGCTTGTGAGTTGCTGCATGTGTTAATCTCACTTATAAGATTGGTATCCCATGTTATAAGGTAATATTTAAGTGTTTGCTTTGTAGCTATAAAACTGTTTGCTATGAAACTGGAAAACCCCATAGTCAGGAGAGAAGCATTACCACATGTACAACAAGGAGTCTGGTGGCACCTTAAAGACTAACAGATTTATTTGGGCATAAGCTTTCGTGGGTAAAAAAAGAGGTATTATCTTCTGCCCCACAAAAGAAGGCCTATAGACACCAGACGAAGCATTATGGAACATCAGTGGACAATAGACTTTGTTGATTGCTCCCCCCACAACGGTGAAGAGGGGATGTGTACAAACCCCCATCCCATCACAGTTTGAACTCTGGGGGAAGGGAATAAAAATCGCTGTCCTGAAAGATCAGTATCTCTGTACTGCTTGGAATTTGGAGGGGGCAATATTTCTAAGCATACGCAAGAAATCCTCAAACTGCTTAGCTTTGGTTAGCCATAAAGAACATCTAGAGCTTGCACATGACAGCAGCTTCTATAACTTTTTGACACTTAAGACTGTAACTCATTTATGTGCATATATTACCTGCATTAACCTTGTAAATAACTCCCATTTCTCTTTCCTAGTTAACAAATCTTCAGTTAGTTTACTATAGGATTGGCTACGAACATCATCTTTGGTGAGAGATCTAAGGTACTATTTACCTGGGGTAAGTGATTGGTCCTTTGGGACTCGGAGTAACCTCTATATTGTTGTGATTTTTGGTGTAAGGGACCATCTATCACAAAGGCAGGCTTGCCTAGGTGGCAAGATAGACTGGAGTACCCAAGGGGACTGTCTGTGACTCCCTGTTAAAGCTATGGTAGTATTTGAGGAGTTCACACTTGATACTAGGTTGGTGAAATCTAATTCCAGAACACGCAACCAATTTGGGGGTTTGCACCCTGTTTCTTAACAGTCTGCCCTGAGGTGGCACTCATGGTCGTGAGCCACTCTACACAGCTTGACACTTGGGAAATAAAAGAAATACCATGAAAAAGGCTATTCTTGTAACATTTCTGACCCAGCTCAGACCAGTTCTGGAAGTCTTAGGTGGGACTTTGTGTGATACACAGGAGCCTTGGCAAAGGGTCCCCTGTTAGTTGCAAACAACACTCACCTCAGACCTGACAAACTTACTACGTCAAACACATGTCATATATTAGTCTTTATGGATAAATATCCTGTAAGATATCTACAGAAAGCTTGTAACTTGTCAAGATTGATAATCACTGCAAGATGTATGTACAGGTTATATTTAAGGAATAACGTATTTGTATTGAAAGTATGCTTTATGGACTTGGAAATTAGTCACAGGGGGTAATACATCTCAGAGATGGCTCATTCAAGCAAGCCGGAGTTGTTACCCCTTCCTAGTCAGCTAGCATGGCAATGCAAGGTTCTGTTGTGTACTCTGGCCACATCCCAGAACAGTCAATGGAAAACCATCAAGGACAATTGCAAAGGATCAAAACCACTTGGAGGTGAAAAGGACCATTATAGCAGGTAGGAGATCACCCTGGCTATGAATAAAGACAAAAGGCTGTTTCAGTATAACAGAGTGTAGGGGAAAACACTCTTATCCATTCACTGAGGAAATTCCTTGAACAGCAGGGCAGGCTTTCATGAATATTTGGATCCTAGTTCTTGTGGAAAAACCAGATACCTCTCTAACAGACTGAACTTTTTGGGGAAAACCTACTTTATTGTATAGGAAAGATAAATATTGATAAGAGTAAACCCAGGTTCACATTTGATTCTTTTGTTTTGTGTTGTAACCAGTTGTTTCCATCACTTTCTCTCATTTCTTGTTAAATCTTTATTCTCACCTAAATAAACCTCCTTTTTTATTATAAGTGCTCACAAGTGCTGTGTGGCTTACAGAAGTAGTGGTTTAAGGTAAAACTGGGGTACACAACTCCTCTGAGAGCAGAGGATCTGGAATTTCTGTGAGTAGCCAATGTCAGGGGTTGGACCTCTTGTTAATCCGCAAGGCAAAGACAGGTTTGGCATAGCCCCGAGGAGAGTGCTTGAGCAGCTGAAAAGCTGGTGATGCTAGGAAGCTGACATCCAGCCAAGAGCAAGCAAGACTACCTCATGCTGAAAGCAGGGGGCAACAAGGTGATTCACTGTCCTGGGTGCCCTGAGAACCATCACACCTTGTTCTCACAGCAGCCCTCAAATTCCAGACTTAAAGCAGTTCAGCTGAGCACTGACTAGACATCCAAACATTGTGATACTTATCTCACCTAATCGGAACCTCCAAGTGTTTTGAGGTTCATGCATCTCTAATTATTGCACAATGTTCCAATCTGACTGGGAAGGCAAAAGCTAGATCAGAAAGAAATAATTACTTTTTTTATTAGCTTATGATATGGTCCCGCCCTTCCACATTGCCAGCTTGCCCAGTCAGTCACAAATGATGACTGTGAATTATATAATTATCAACCTATAATTACAGGCAATATATACATATTAATCCCCCTGGAGGAGATCAAGGCTCGGCACATACATGCTAGCACCCTTAGGTCTCTTGGGAATTTATACCCATTGTAAGTGGAAGATTATTTATTTCTCAAATGCCTGAGACATTTTATGAAAAATGAACCAACAATCAAAAAAAAAGCCTTGTTCTTTTTTTTAAATGTTCATAACATATGTAATTGAACAAATCCAGGCATGTAAGAAACAATTCACTTTTCCACAGTAAAAGCAAAAGAAGTTTCTCAATGCTGGTATGTTATTGGTATCATGGCATTGGCAGTCAATGAGGAGTTTGCCAAAACCATGCTGACTTCTGAAGGAAGGAGGAGATGCCAGTCTCAGCACAAGAATCCCAAGCTAAAATGGAGAGAAAAAGTCAGCATTGTAGTCACATATACAATCCCTTTTTAAAGATCTAGGAAAAGAATATTAGTCTGTTTTATTGATGGGGTTCAAATGCTGGAACCATAGGTGGACTGCACTGCCTCCTCCTTCCATCCCAGAGTATTTTTCTGTTACTGGATCAGTTTCTCAGATGGAATAAATCAGCACATTCATGAAAAATGGACTGAGTCTTCTCCAGAAATATACCATGGGCACTCGCTAATCACAATTTGAGTTCAGTAAAGGAGAAAGCCACCCTATCTGTGTCCTCTTTCTCAGTGTGCTGACATCATCACATGGTAATGTGCCAGATGGGAAAATCAGAGGTGGGGACAAAGTGAAAACCCTAGTTACACCTGTTCTCTGGGCTATTTGCCTCTCCATCATTATACAACATCACAGGCAGTCTCCGACAATTTGACTCCACCAACCCCAAAACCAGGTAAATGCTGAACCAATAACTATCAATATGTGTTTCCATCTGTGTGACAGGTTACACTGCACTCAGCTAACCTTGATTTAATTACAGCTTACTTAAAACCACTGGTATATTTGAATAGAAAGCAAAAATAATGGTATAAACTCTGATTCATATTTCTAGAAAAAAATGCACCGAATGTTTATTGAAACTGAAACATATGTATTAACATATGGCAGAATTTCACTTACTGTATGTTTTAATGCAGAGCTGATGAGGAAGGCATCTGTGCTGAGAGCATCTGAATGAGAGCTCAGATAATCAGCAGAGCTAGAAAAATACACGTTGAAGGGTTGGGATGTATCAAAGTGCCTGATAGTTGACTGTGTCAGAGCCAGAAGAACGCATATAAGTTTCTATGCAGGTACAGTATTGTGCTTTGTTCTCTGCATTGGGACCCAATCAAACATTCATGTACAACTTTGGATGCACCAGCTTCTGGAAATCATGGCCAAGTTCTAAATCCCTGATAAAAGAAGGTTGCGCATTGGAAATGCTGACACAACATTTATTCAGTGTTAAGCAAGTGCAGCTACTTAATTAAGAATTACCTTAATTCAGGTTATCAGAGACAGCCCTGAGACACAAAGTTCAGGTGTGGATCCACTTCCCAAAAGTGTGGATCGGAATCTGTCTCTGAACTTCCCTGAAGTTTGGGGGTGTTTGGAGCTGGGATTTTCATTCATGAATATAAATAAGCGCTAACCCAAAACTTTCTCCAAGCCGGGAGCTGGGAGCCAGAATCCTGGCCTGCAGCCCAGGTCAGAGTAGGGAGTAAGGAGCACAGTCAGCAGCCCAGCTGGGAGTGGGGAACCAGACCCCCTCAGGGGGCAGCAGAGCTGCCAGCAGGAAGTGAGGAGCCCAGGTGGCAGCCCAGCTGGGAGCGGGAACTGGGAGCTCTGGGGCAGCCACGCTCCAGCTGGAGCCCCTCACTTGCCCTGGGGTGGCAGCCCAAGCTGTGATCTGGGCTTTCCTGTCAATTTCATGTCTCCAGCAGGAGCCGTGAAGTTGACAAGAATGACAGCCAACAGCCAATATAAGTAACCCGCAGGGCCAGCTCTAGGCACCAGTGTCCCAAGCATGTGCACTTTTCAAGGGGCAGCACTCCGGCCCTTTTTTTTTTTTTTGCTTCGGCGGCGGCGGGACTCTGGCCTTTTTATTTATTTATTTATATATATATATTTGCTTGGGGCAGCAATAACCCTGGAGCCGGCCCTGGTAACCCGCAGTGTCTACACAGACACTGAGTTTCCCTAACTACACTGACATAAACCCTACGCCTCTCGTGGAAGTGGAGTTATTATGTCAATGTAGTATGGCACTTACATCGGCAGGAGCAAGGCTGTAACGTGGACACTGACATAATTAGGTTGACGTAAGCTGCCTTATGTCACCGTAAGGCTTTGTCTACACTACAGACCTTAAAGTGGTCTAGCTTACTGCAGCAGCTGCGCCGCTGTAATATCTCCTGTGTAGCCACTCTATGTCATTGAGAGAGAGCTCTCCTGTTGGCATAATTAACCACCTGCAATCAGCAGCAGTAGCTATGTTGTCAGGAGAGTGTCTCCCGCCGACCTAGCTCTGTCCACACCGGCACATTTGTCAGTGGAATTTTGTCAATCGAGGAGGTGTTTTTTTCAGACCCTGACCAACAAAAGTTTTACCGACAAAAGTGCTAGTGTAGACACTAACCTTCTTTTGTCCTACAACTGCAAAGATGTTAACTGCCGACTTCACCTTGAATGGTCTCTCTTCCAACATGTTAACTCCTTATGTTAAACAATGTGTTCCACCTTGTAATAGCTGTGACACTGAATGCTTCTCCAAGATCTAAGGCTTGGTTTCCATTACATACTTAGGGCTTGTCTACAGGCAGAGATCAATCCAGCGGGGGTCGATTTATCATGTCTAGTCTAGATGCGATAAATCGACCTCCATGCACTCTCCCGTCTACTCTGGTACTCCACCAGGGCAAGGGGCGCAGGCGGAGTCAATGGGAGAGCATCAGCCATTGACTTACCACAGTGAAGACACCACTGTAAGTAGATCTAAGTACGTCGACTTCAGCTATGTTATTCATGTAGCTGAAGTTGCGTAACTTAGATCGATTGCCCCCCCCCCACCCCCAGTGTAGACCAGGCCTTACTTAGGTAGAAAAACCTATACCTCTGAGTGACGTAGTTATACTGATTGTAACTCCCTGGGTAGATAGCACTATGTTGGCGAGAGAGCTCTTACTGACATAGTTACCACCACTCATGAATGTGGAGTTATTAAACCAATGGGAGAGTTCTCTCCTGTCAGCTTAGAGCAGGGGTTCTCAAACTGGGGGTCAGGACCCCTCAGGGGGTTGCAAGGTTATTGCATGGGGGCTCATGAGCTGTCAGCCTCCACCCCAAACCCTGCTTTGCCTCCAGCATTTATAATGGTATTAAATATATTTTAAAGTGTTTTTAATTTATAAGGGGGGGGGGGTCGCACTCAGAGGCTTGCTATGTGAAAGGGGTCACCGATACAAAAGTTTGAGAACCACTGGCTGAGAGCATCTTCACCAGATGCACTACAGTGGTGCAGCTGTGCCAATGTAAACTTGTAGTGTAGATCTTCCCTTTAGAAGAGCTCTGTGTAGGCTTGAAAGCTTGTCTCTTTTACCAACAGAAGTTGATCTAACAAAAGGTATTACCTCACCCATTTGTTTCTCTCCTTTTGTTATTGCAGAAAGAGCTCATAATAGCTCTGGGCAAAACCCAGAAATAAGGAGATAAGGAAATACCCTCATTCTGTTCTAATGGAGTTTCTGAATATCAGAGATTGCGAGTTAGTACTTAGCTTGGCCAAGGAAAAGAAGCATAATTGATTTGCAGTACAGCACAGCTCAAAGTGCACCTCTCCCAGATTGTATTTCATCTTTAGGTGTGGAGAAGCTTCTTTCTGAGTAGAGATATAGGGATCATTTGTAGGATTCATTTTGGTGGCCCGTTACTGCTTTGTAGTCACCAGTCCTTTGCAAGTTTTTAACAGGTTATAACAACACCCATCAGGGATGGTCTAGGTATATTTAATACTGCCTCAACATAGGGGGGATGGATGGGGTAACCTATTGAGGTCCCTTCCAGCCCTCCACTTCTATGATTCTATGTGCTTAAACACTTTGCTGAATTAGGACCAGAGAGATTCAAGGTATTTAGGGTTCCTAACTCCCATTGATTTCAATACCTTTAAAACACTGGCTGTGTGTGACTTACCCAAAGTCACACTGGAATGTCTGCACTAGAGTTGGAAATTGGCCCTAGATCTCCTGAGTCCCAGTCCACTGTCTTAACCACAAGATCATTATTCTTTCTGAGTACAGGCATGATTATCCCCTATGTCTTTTCCATGATAGCTAACTTGCGTGGCTCCTATGACGTGTGGTTGTAAGTCATAAACCATTAAATTATGACACATTGCTAGGGTGTAGGCTACTTTCTTAACTCAGAAAACCACCATTGCATCAAATCCTCATTTTAGCATGAACGAAGAATGCAGAGTCAACCTTAATTTTTCAGTTTTGGGCTCTTATCATTTTGTATCAATTTAAGCCTGTCTAAAGTATGTAATTTCCTTGACTGATTTTTCTCCCTTTAGGAACTGAAAATTATTCTGTCTTGAGGTCTGGAACCTACCATAAAATAAACACTGCTTAATTGGGACGTGCTTAATAAGGATGGCTACTTTAATGGGACATTTCCTAGGGAACCTAGTTACACTAATGATAGTGAATGACAATGACTGTTTCTTAAACGGGACAAAAATAAGAAACAAATTCTACTTAACAGAGATGCATTTAGATGAGTTAAGTGCTGTGTAACCAGGTATTAAATAGTTTTGAAATTCTGAATTTCCATCTTTTAATTGAGAAGATGTTGAATATTTTAAAATCATTATGAAATGCATTATTATTTATATTATTGCATAGTGCGAGTATAGGCTACATTCTACTGTGTGATAGTATACAGACTCTGACCCTATTGTATTAGAGGCACTGTACAAAAATATAACAAAGGGATGGTCCCTGGCCCAAAGGGCTTAAAGCACCCTTTTTTATCCAGCATGGCAGGTTTGGCTATAGGCTGAAGATGCACAACGAGTCTTTGTCAGAGCAGGGAATAGAAGTCAGTTCTCCTGACTCCTCATCCTGTATTTTAACCAGGAAAAAAAAATCTACCTTCCTCTCTAATATTTAGAATAATAATAGTAAACAATACCATAAAAAAAATCATAAGAGGTCATAATGAACCAAAATCATTCTTTCTCAGGAGTCTTAAAACCCCTAAAAGGAAATGTCTGAAGAGTTTCAGGCATCTTCAGAGATCTATTAGCTTTGTGTAAGATTATTCTCTGCTTGAAGATCTGTTGTGTTCTGGGATATTCTTTGAAAATCCTAGAACATTTCAATGGAGAACAGGAGACCATGTTAAGAAGTTGATTTAAAAACAAAAATCCCATCTTGGATGACAGCTACATAAATTCAGGGACTGTCCCTGGCAAACCAAGACATCTGATTATGCCGTTTTATCCTGTTTGGCGAAGGAGAGAGTGAAGGAAAGTGATAGACGTGAGGGGCAGATGGAGTTTGCCTAATGTGTCTGTTCTTTTCTAAGCTGCCTTTTCAATATAAGAATGTAGCAAAATAGCAGCTGCTCATAATTTCATGAATCAAGAAGTATGCAAATTTCAGCTACAAGATTTGTTGCATTATTAGACAAAAAAATCTTGCTTGCATCTACAACTTTCTTCATTTCATATGCAAATTTGGGCTTGAGGCTTGCTTTTCCTCTTGTTCCAGTGTGAATCAGGAATAATACAAATACCTGCAATCACCAGCATAGAGGGAGCCTTGAATAGTGTAGGGCCACCATAGTGACTTCTATGCCATACCCCTCCCGACAGCCTGCCCAAAGCATATGGTGAGAGGGAAGGGCCATGGAAAGAATGCCCTTGTGTCTTGGCAATCTGTAGCTGCTGAAAGAACTCCTTGGGGCTGTTGGCAAAGTGTCCCTCTCTGATCCATGCTTAAGATCTTTGCTGTATACTCAGCACTCACTCCACGTGTGGAACTCCAGCTGAACTCAATGGAAGGTCTCTGCTCTGAGTTTGTGCACAATATGTAACAGAGAGCCATACTGTGAATTGGAGAGAAGAATTTGGCAACATGGAGAAGAACTCGTAATGCAAAACATCGGGAAATAGTTTAACACAATGGGCAAAATTAGTCCCTGGTGTAGCTCCACTGAAGTCAATGAGCCAGATCCTCAGCTGGTGTAAAAGGGCATAATTCCACAGACATCAATAGAACTGCAACCATTTACACCTATTAAGGATCTGACCTAACGGTTTGATTTTACACCAGTGTGTAACCCCACTGATTTCAACAGAGTTAGTCTTGATTTATACTAGTGTGAACAAAAGAAGAATTGGGATGACAGTCTTCATAAATTAAATCTGTCTCATAATCATATCCCATAACGGTCTTAAAGTCAAAATTTAAATACAAAAGCCTCAGTAGAAATTGAAAATAAAGAAGCAGAAGGGCAGAGTTTTATGATCAATGTTTTATTGGGTTCATATAAAAAGGAAAAGCATTTCACATATTTAATAAAAAACATTTTATGTATGAAATTAATATGAAGCCTTTTCTTGTTAAACTCTTGTATGATCCATGAACTACAGTATATAAAACACAATGCAGGACAACTATGAACAAAGTTTATTTAAACATTTCTAGCTTTTGTTGGCATCACCAAGTCTGGCTCTCGTGATCTTATCAGAATTGACATATTTCACTGTTACCTTCTTCTCACTCAATCTCTCAAATATCTCATGGAGCTACAGGAATCCAACTCAGGCAGATCTAAAATATGTTGCTTTGTCCAGTTTGGGACTATGACTCCAGGTCCAATTTTGCAGTCCTCATTCAGACAAAACTTCTATTAACTTCAATAGGATTTTTTGCCTAAGAACTTCAGGATTGGTTCCTTATTAGTTTTCATTTAGTTAACAGCTTGGCATTAGATCTGAAAAATATTATCCCAATAACATGAAGAATCCAGTTGGATCATATACAATCTAATATATACATGGAGTGTGACATTCACTCTATTATACTGGGTTTACATTGATTTTGATGTGAGTCTTCCTAATTTATGTTGGTGTAAGAGTGAGGAAAAGCAGGATCAGATCCTTTAAATAAATCACATATGTTCAAATGATAAGAACAAAGTTTAAAATGAAATCTTGCTGAAATCACAAGCCAGGAAAATGTTATTCTATCAATCACCTGTAAGCAAAGTTTCCATTTTAGAGTGCACACAAAAAATGCCAATCAAGGATAAGCAACAAAACAATAAGCTATTAAAAATAAATAAAAGGCTAAAATAAGTATCTAAACTGCAATGTGTTCTCCTCGCCAAAAAAACCTTGAAAAGGATAAACAAAGGAATTGTTTCATGCCTGCGTGACAGCTACAGTCTGAAAAATTCAGAGTTATTGGCTTCATACGAGTTCACAAATTGCATATATAAACACTTCACAATCAAATGATATTTGTTTCCTCCAGCTTTTGTGCCCTTGAACATTTCTTTTTCTTGCTGTTTTATTATTCTAGTTTTTCTATAACCTTCACTTTAAAATGGGACTTATGGCTGGACTGCTGAAGCATGGCTCAAGTACACAGGCTTGATTTTAGGTATGTGTAACTTTCGCCATGTGCTTAAGTCCTTTAGTACTTAAGGGACCCTGGTAACAAAGCTTCTATGGGCACCTGAGAATAGAGGAAAATAGGAATGCTCCACCATGCTTCCTCATACCCTCTCCTACCCCCCGCCCCCCAGAATGCCCCTTGCAGCATGGACTTCCAAAGGGGAGGCTTTCTACACTGGGGTATTTCCTGTGGACCACTACACGAGCTCTGCCAGCATAAAGTGGATGCAGTGCCACTCACGAATTCTCCTCAATGTGCCTAGTTCCTTCCTTTATATATTCATCTAGAATTGCTGTTTCATCTGCATCAAAACTCAACAACTACTGATAATGTAATCTGAATCACAGTTGTGTTTCTGAAGCAAGGCCAGGTCCCAAAGATAAATCTGCGGATTATTTCAGGAGGGATCATTGCAGATATCCTAAATGTCATGTATTATAACAGGGCCAACTATTGTGCAATTCTTGTGCTGATCGTCATCAGGTCATGCTAAAGTTATTAGGTGGCAAAAGTAAAGGTTATAGCATTTTGTCGCATCTAGATTGTGTATCACAGTCAAAGTTTGATGGCAACATTATGACATCCATGCAAGGGCAGTATATGACATGCCTTACTCTCTCTAGCTGGCTATTACTTTACTCACTCTGTCTCTATCTGCCAGAGTCACCTCTTGCATCAGTTTTACATCAGTTTAACTCCATTAATGTCAGTGAAGTTACCACTGTTTGACATCTATATCAGAGGAGAATCAGGGTATCTAATCTATGTATTGCTTTACTCCCTCTTGTATATTCCAGGTTAGCCCCAGGATAACTCATCAACTTCAGTGCAGTCACTTTTATTGTATACCAATGTGAGAGGAGAATCAGGGCATGTGTCTTGTGGTATCGGTGGTAGCAATCGATTTATCAGCGATATATCGATCCCCGAACATGCTCACCGTCAACTCCAGAACTCCACCAGAGCGAGCGGCGGTAGCGCAATCGACGGGGGAGCCGCGGCCGTCGATCCCGCGCCGTGTGGACCCCAGGTAATTTGATCCAAGATACTTCGACTTCAGCTATGCTATTCGTGTAGCTGAAGTTGTGTATCTTGGATCGATCCCCGCCCCCAGTGTAGACCAGCCCTAAGCACCTAAGGTGCATTGTAACAAAGACACAGGAGTGAAAATCTTTCCCCTTTGACTCCTGCTGTTTAACAGTGAGCAGAATGATACAAGTGCCCTTTAACAGGCAAGGGATGGCACGTGACCCAGAGCTGGAGCTGGGGAGAGAAGGAGGGTTCTGGGGGCAGTGACAGCAGCAGGGACACCCCCGAGAGAGATGGGAGGAAAGAGGTAGGAAAAAAGCAGAGAGGGGACATTAATAGGGAGCCAGGGAAAGTGTGTGAGAAGAACGGTGACAGGAGGCAAAGAAAGAAAAAGGAAGAGAGTGAAAGGAGAAAGCAATTGAACAAGGGGAAAGAGAAAGCAAGGGGCCAAGAAAGAAGTGGAGTGAGAAACCCATCTGGAAGGAAAAGGGACTCCTGGTTATTCTCTCTCCCTGCTCTGAGGGGGCATGAAGGGTTGAATTGATGTCTATTGTTTAAATCTAATAAACACTTCTGTTTTCCCTCCCAAGATAATGGGGATTTTTATAATCACTCACTTTTCAGGCCCTTGCCAAAAGTGAATATAGTTAAAAGTTATGGAGGGTGGGAGTGTATTTTGAACTAATTATATATACACGTCTGATTTCCCTCCTCTCCTTGAGTTCTTCTAGTTTGTTTCTTACTTGGACCTCATTATTATAGTGCCTCACAATCACTAATGGATTTTATTTTCACAACACCCACATGAGGTTAGGAAGCATTTTGTAGATGGGGAACTAAGGCACACGGGAGATTTAACCACTTGCCCAGCATCACACAGATGTTCTGTGGCCGAGGCAGGAATTGAACCCAGGTCTTCTGAAGAAAAAAAAAAACAAAAAAACAGTCCAGTGCCCTCCACTAGACCACCCTCCTTATGCTTGGTAGAGCCTGCCCAAGAAGTGAGACTGTAAACATCACAAGCACTTTGAATTAGAAGTGCCAGTTTGAGCGTCACCGTCCCAAGGGCTCCGTGGAACGTTGGGACCGGAAGGTTCCGTGGCAGTTAGGAGTGACAGTTGGAGGGACCTGGGAGGAGGAGAGGTCTGAAGGAAGGGCAGGGACAGCAGTAAGGAGTCTGGGGGGGGGGGGGGGGGGGAAAGGGAAGAGACAGGGAACCTGCCAGGGGCTGGGGGAGGGTAAATAAGGAGCCAAGGAAAATGCATGAGAAAGACTATGAATATGTGAGGGTGAGTTAAAGAAGGGGGAAGGGGGAAAAAAAATCAAAACCAACAGAACCAGTGGGAAATTGAGAGTGAGGGGCCAAGGAAGAGAAACAGAGTTAGAAACCCAGCTAGGAGGAGAAGAGAGATCAGCCTCCAGTCCCCTGAGGAGGGAGAAGATAAATATTCAAGTTAAACCCCCCCCCCCCACCTTGACAGACATGTAAAAATGGAAAGATTGTGCCACACCAACCCCAAGGAAAAAGTATAGGGAAGAGTGGGGGGAAGCTCCAATGCAAAATCTTCCATGTTAAATGGGAGAGGGATTGACTCTCAACCAGCTGAGGAAAGGCACTGACCATTCAGATATAGGCTCCATTCAAATACAGCACACTCCCAATTATCCAAATAGGATGGGGGACAAGGATTTCGAGAGGGCAGGCACCATTCAGCCACTGGGTGGCATCCCACATGGCCAGGGGCTCCTGTTCCTAGCTGTTCTGGCTGAGGGAGTAGGGGGGTGTCTCTGTTCTATTATCTGAGCCTCTGTATTATCTGAACCCCTTCCTTGTCTCCCAGTATGTGATACATGGGGGACAAAGAAGAGATTTGGATAAAGCAGAGGTTCAGATAATAGAGTTTTGGGCAAATGGAAGTATACTGTATTCCTGGCCAAAAGAATGGGAGCTGTAATACCTCTCCAAAGTTTAACAGGAGGAGATAAAGTAGGGGGATTTTTTATAAAGTAAAATTAAACAGAATGTGACTCTGCTGTGCATTCATTAGAAACAATGCCAAAGAGATGGAGCAGATAACTTTACAGGTCTCTCTCATCTCTGTTTTCTCTGATTCTCTATGATTATGGTAATAATTTTGTATCATCCAAAACATGTCCATGCAGCTGTATAAAATGTACTGTTCAGTAAAGCAGTTATTTGACAGAAATGTTAGAAACTCACACTTCCTTTGGAAGATTGAATCAATATTATAATGCACATTAATGTACTCTAGTTGGGTCTTTTAATAGACTATATTGTAAATGACAGCGAATACAACTAAAAGTAATCATATCTTTTTCTCCCTGTAAAATAAGCTACCATATAAAAAATGCTGTGGGTTATGTGTGAGTTACTAATGCTAAAACTTGTTATATAAGGACTGGAGTAAACTTGCACAAACAAAAACAACCAACCCATCCACCCACGCACCCACCCAAATATGCTTTGCTTTTAAATGGCTCAATTTCCATTGCTTCTATAGAATTGTTTTCTGTCTTCTTTTCTGCAAACCAGTATGGGCATTTGTAATGAAGTCACACGCTCATGTTTAGATCATATGTACTGTCTTGTATATAATCTATCCTATGATGTTACAAATTTAGCCTCATTGGCCAAATTCTATGATGACATACTCTGTGCAACACCACTGACTTCAGAGGGATTACACAGTGTATAAATCAGTGCAGAATTTGGTCCTTTGACTTCAGGTAAGGCACAATTGGGGGGAAAATGCTCTGTGGACTCTGAAAGACAAATATGGGGCTTGATCCTTACTCAGGCAAAATCCACCAATGATATAAAGTGAATCTATCTATCTGTCACTATGGTATCTGAGCACCCATGGGCATACTGTAACAAAGGCTGATGGAGCAAACTTATTTTCCCCTCTACTCCTATTTAACAGCAAACAGGATGACATGGCATTTTGGAACCAGAAATTCCATAGCACTTGGGAGTGCAAGTTGCTGTTGGGAAGCTGGGGAGAAGAACAAGGGGTCTGAAAAAAGTGCAGTGACAGCAGCGACTAAACTGGGAAGAGAGTGGAAGACATAGGGAAACAGAGATCCAGGGAAAGTGTGTTAGAAGACCTATGATGAGCAAGATAAAGAAAAAAAAAAAAGGTAGGGAATGGAAGGAAAACAAACAAGCAAACAAACAAACAAACACCCCCACAGAACCAGGAGGAAAGACACAGGGGCTGAAAAAGAGAGTGACAAATCGATCTAAGAGGAGAAGTAACTTAACTCAAGATAGAGTCTTGACTGGATAACGACATGGTTCATCAGGAAGAGCTTCCACTTTGGCTCCTCATTCTTTGAAAGATTTAGGGCCTTTAGAGTGGAGATGCTTTGATCCCCAGCATTCTGAGAAACCAGGTGGGGAAGTAATCAGACCCAATGCCATTGATAGTCCAGTGGCAATTATATAGCAAATGTATTAACTAAAAAAATTGTATTAGTGATATGCTATTGACATGGATAAGACAAACAAATCTTAATGAGAGACTTTTCAGTTGCCTAAACTGGTCCTGTACATTTCTATGTAGAAAAATTAAAAAGAAATCAGTATAATAAATTGGTAAAAATACTGCATACACTTAACATTAATTAAGTATTATTAGTGATCATTCTCATTACTAAAAATGAACTTCAAATATACATGGGAATGTTGTACTTGGTCAGTATTATATATACTGAATGCTAAAGGCAGTCAGCACTTACACTGCTAAAATCTTTTAAAATATTTTTTTTAAGGTCCCATTCATTGGACCCTTTAAGCTATGATACTTCGGGATGTATTATTACAAGGTCTGATACTGTCTGGAGCCATCCTTTGGGGAATCAAGTATGTGCCATTTCTTTCAGTATATAAAGGAGTTTTCGAAGTTTCTTTTTAAACAAGCGATACTGGTATATTTCAGCAAAGTGCTGACCACCCTCGACTCCCAGGGTTCTTAATGAGAGCTAAGGGTGCTCAGTACCCCACAAGAGGAGCTCAGTACCTCACAGGTTCAGTGCCTAAAAGAATAGAGCATTAAAGGTATGTCTACACTGCAATTAAAAACCCATGGCTGGCCCATGCCAGCTCACACAGGCTTGCAGGGCTAGGGGGGTCTGTTAAATTAAAGTGTAGATGTTCAGGCTTGGGCTGGAGCCTGGGCTCTAGGACCCTGTGAGGGTCCAAGACCTGGGGCTGCAGCTCAAGCCTGAATGTTAAGCCTGCAATTAAACAGCCCCTTAGCCTGAGCCCCTGAGCCCGAATCAGCTGGCACAGGCCAACTATGGGTGTGTAACTGCAGTATAGACATACCCTAAGAGGAAAGAGCTGGCCAGCAAGATTTCCTGGGTCTTACTGTTACACAGAATGACAAATAAGGGGGTTGATCCTGCAACCTTTAATCACAAGAGTAACCCCTTGAAATGGGCAACATTATGTGGGTGGTAATGTAAGGATTTTTTATTTTGGGGGGGGAAGGAATGCAAGATCAGGACTGTTACAAGTTTAGATTTAATAAGACATGGTGTTAAATGACCAACTCAGCTGAAGTTTTATTTATGTAAGACAATGAATCAATACTTAATATAGCACTATACAGAAAGGAAAACCATACATTACCAATCTGAGACTGGCAAACTGTGGGCAGCTTACTTCACTTCTAACTAACTCCCCAAAACTCCTCCCTTATACACTGGTATAGAACAAAGAAAATCCCTTTAAATCTTTCTTTCTCAGGGTTGGACTCACTAAATCTTTATTTCCCATGCTTTGATCTTATTTTGAAAAGTCTCAACCTATCTAATTAATAAGCCAATGACATCTGTAACTAGTTTATCACTACTGAGACCATCTGTGGCCATACTTAGCATTCAGTGACTTAGACATTAATCAATATATTGCTCAATGATTTGCAGTTACATTAATTATAGAATACATCTGTTATAACAAATGTATCCTGTCCACTTTATCAATTACTAGTATCTTATCAATTACAGTAAGCATTTATGAAAACAAGCATCCTTTGTTAGTTATTAGTAGTCCTTCCTGGGCATCTGGACTAGGTCAGGAAGGTCAGGGTAAGAAGCAGAGTGGATAATTAAATACAGACCGATTACCAACAATATAGCTCAGTATAAAACAAAGCACTATTTTAGACACCCTTTGGCCAAGACAGCAAGAATTCTGCGATTTTTGGCCAGGGAATTATGAGCGTTTAGTATACAAAAAGAGTAATAAAAAAATCATATTGACTAACAGGCCAAAGGTTAGTTTTAGTTGTTATAGGCTTGATCCAGAGTGTCCTCAAGTCCCACTGAAGTCAATAGGAGTTACAGGTCACGCCCATTGTCTTCTACTAGAGCTGAAGTTTCTCAGCACTTCACAGGGTCAAGCTCTACAGCTTATTCCTACTCATATGGTATTACTAGATGCACTGACACCTAGTCATAAAGCTTTTATTTCTAACTGACAGTAATGGGACAAGATGTGACTCTTGCAGAAAGATTACAATAAAGTTACAAAATAGAATAAAATGTTATTTATATCAGGATTCATTTGTAATCCACATATGACAATCATTCATATTTCTTGATAGATGTAAATCTCTGCTTAACACATTAGTATAATAAATATTTCCAGATATAACACATAATTTAATACTTACCAAATGTATTTCTAAAATATTACTAAATTTAAAACCTTGAATTTTAACCAGATGTGTTTCCAGAAAATGACTCAGGTCAGATACATATTTTTCCCTACTGGGGTATTACTACATAATTTATTATACTGAGACTGTATGACCCAAATCTAAAACACTAACCTAATTTGTCATCCTTGATTTTTACATCCCTGTACATTTTACCTAGTCAGTCCAAAATAAAAATTGGGAATACCTACCCAGCATTGCAGGATTCTTTTCATATTTCTCTTTACAGCTGCCTGGACGGGAACTGACTGGCAGAGACAGTGGTGAAAGGATGAGGATGAGCATCCTAGCCTCTTTCAGGTGAAAATAAACAGGGTAACTTGTGGGGCTTGATGGGGAAGTAAGAGTTTGGAGGGGAAGAGTTCTTTCTTCTTCCCCTCGCCAATATTCAACTCCCATTTCAGATATCAGAGTAGCAGCAGTGTTAGTCTGTATCCGTAAAAAGAACAGGAGTACTTGTGGCACCTTAGAGACTAACAAATTTATTAGTTAAATTTGTTAGTCTCTAAGGTGCCACAAGTACTCCTGTTCATTTCAGATATGTCAGCCAGATATAGTGTTCCTGGGACTGCACAGCCTGACCAGTCTCTCACTCCTTGGCTGTTGTCAGCCAAGGAGGAACCCAGCATCTGTCTGTTATATCAAGGGGGACTTTGCACGCTCAATCCCTCTCCTAACATGACTAACTGTTATGTATAATAGTCAAATTGGGCAAAATCACAAACACTGTCCCAGCAAAGGGATTGGGCAGCAAAAAACATAGCTACTTTAGCAAACAAAAGAGGCATCCTTCTTAAAACAAGCTTAACTGTTTGCAACTGCATAGTCTGGCTGCCTAAGAGCTGCTGTGAATTCTGCAATACAGGGAATGTTGAGCCTACACTAGTGGAGCTACCAGGTGGAGGCCTGACATTTTTCACAACCAAATGTTATTAGTCTTATTCCTAGTAGACACAACTAACAATTTTCGTGTCTGTATGTATGTAGCTGTTGGTCATTACATATGCACAGCATAAAAACTACCCTCACAATTAATATCCTTGTAAGCAGCAATTTTCACAGAAAGGCCAACGTGTGAATGGAGATGGAGTGTGAAATAATGGTGTCTCTCCAGAACAGGACTAAAGCACATCAGTGGATAATTTGTAGAAATTTGCTCTGCTGTTGACTGTGCCATATAAACAGTTTCCAGTACTGCCAATCTAGTACCTTTAGGGAGTACTAAATTCACATAAAAGAGATCAAATATATTTTTCAATAGGCTGTTTAATTATAAAAAATTATACACACATATATGTATGTATATATCTATTCCCTTTATAGACCCACATATATCAGTATTACAAAGATAGATTTTTCACAGCTCTAAGTTTAGTTTTAACTAATTATGGGCCTGATCTTCCATTCCCAGAATGCTCAAAATTCCCACGGCAGACAATGGAAACTTTGGCACCAAAAAGACTACAAGTTGGTGCTCTGTATACATGTGCATTTAGCATTGCATTTGCTCCCCTCCCCATGAAATGCTAAGGACAAATAAATCATGACATAAACATCAATTATATGTATTACAAAAGTAGTATAATTTTATTTTTTGTTGTTGTTAAATTATGGTCCTGCTTGAAGTCAACAGTTTTGCTATTAACTTCAGATGGAACAGATTCAGACCCTGTGTTTTTTTTTTTGTAGATTTAACATTAAAGAAATAAAGAGATAATTCTTATTTGTATAAAGGAGGAATGTCTCTTTAAAATAATTTATTTTGTTAAACAAACTTGGTAAAATGGCTGCGGTTTAAAACAATAACAAGGAAAAAATGTTTCCTTTCATAGAAAAAAGTTACTGTTTAGTGCAAAAAAGTTCTTATGTCTTCTTAGTCTCTGCCTCCATGAACATTCTGTTAAGGGTGCATGCTATAGGTCTGATCTTGCAGATTTTCATATGAGTAGTCCCACTGAAGTCATGGTCAATAACACAACTCATGTGCGTAAAGGCCCTCTATGTAAGGCCCTGATCCTGCAAAGACTCTTGAGAATGTGAATAAATGCCTGTCCACATCTAGGCAAATTCCTCTTAAAGACCCACTTTTACTAAGCTGGTTACAGTGAATCAAATTAGCTTTTGTAGGTTATATACTGTTCTTCCTCTTCCCCCAACCTCTGTCTACTTGTCTGACTTTAGATTGTATGCTCCTTGAAACAGGGAGCATCTTCACTGTCTATTTTGGAAGCATCTGCCACAAAGTGAGGACTACCATAAATAAATAATCACATGTAATCAATTATTTATCAATATATGTATTATTTAAAAAATAAAAATGACTCACAGGGCCTGATCCAAAGCCTATTGATGTTCATGGGAATCTTTCAATTTAATTCAATGGGACTACTTACATGAGTTAAGCTACTGATATAGGTAAATCTTTTCAGGATGGGCCCCAAATTCCTGAAACTGTGTTTCTAATATCACCTGGATTATTAAAATCAAAATAATTGTAAAAATTGAATTATTTCTCAGTCATGCTGTTTATTTAGCTCTTGCATTTCTCTCAGCTTGGACAATAAAAATACACTAGTCAGTTTCACCTTTATTTCTAGTCAGTTTTATTTTCAAGCTTCCATGCACTATACACATTGTACAACATTTGGACTGAAGGGGAATGAAAACGTATAAGCTGATTCGATTGCAACTGAAAATTGTAACAGGGAAATGCATAGAGCTAAGATTTTGTAAAAAAATTTTTTTTTTACAAACTCAATTTTAGGTCAAATTTGACATAATGCATATATTAAATTTATTATTATTGCTGTTCACACATTTGTTTGCTTGTAGTTGCAAACATAAAACAGGATACATCAACAACACTTAGAAAACAAGAAAAAAAGCAAGCAATCCGGCAAAACCAAGCTGGAAATTATATGTATAAAAGAGTTAATGTTTTCTGTATTTCAGTTGGTGTATTCTTAGAGTAAAAACATTTATTTTGTATATGTTCTGGATTTGTTTGAATGTTTGAGGAGTTCTTATAGATTGCATCCTTGTTTAATACACATCTCCCTTGTACTGTAAAGCCTTGTATGTTCTGGATATTGTGGGTATTTATATAGGTTGCAGTTGTGTGATATAAATACTTTTTGTACTCTAGGCGGTTGTTTTTAACTGGCTCCCCACATCATAGCTTTGTTTCATATGCTTTTTATCGTCTACTTCTATTTGTCCTGGATGTTTGGGGGTATCCCCCCCCCTCTAGATTGCCTCCTCCACTGCTGCAAATAGATTTCTGTACTCTGGAATCTTGGATTTCTTTGGGGTGCTTTCCCAGCTTGTCCCCGGTCTAGGTTCATTGTCTGCGGTGCTCTGGAGCCTGGGCTTGTCCGGGATGTTTTGGGTGTTTCAAGTAGGCTGTCTCCGTGCCTAATATAAATCTTTCTTGCAGTCGGGAGGCTCCTTGCATTTGCTCCGGATGGTCGCGGGTCTCCCGTGCCTGCTCGCCCTGCCCTGTGTGTTAGATCTCTTCCCTGTGCGGTGGCTGGATGGAGGCGAGCGTGTTGGCGGCTGCGCTTGTGCCCCGGTGAGAGGGAAGCCGCTCGCTGTCTGTCTGTGCAATGGCTGCGAGTCCGTGTTCCGGGCCGGGCTCGGGCTCCAGGCCGGGATTTGGGCGCTCCCTGCCCGCCTCCCTCCCCCTCTGCCCCCCCCCGCCCGGCTGGCTCCCTCCCTCCCCCTCCCTCCCGGCTCCTGAACTCCAGCCCCTCTCTCTCTATCAGCCGCTCACTCTGTCTCAATATGTCTCAAGATGGCGGCCAATGTGGGATCGATGTTTCAATATTGGAAGCGCTTTGATTTACAGCAGCTGCAGGTCAGGCTTCTCCGCTCGCCCCGCCGGCCGGGCCGCGCCGCCGGGCCCCCCCC